>NW_026610531.1:0-235000 GCF_029499605.1 Hyla sarda
TTATTTGGCAAAATTATTCTTGGAATGTCCTTTATCAATTTTGTGCAGAAATATAGGTTAGAGGTTAGCCATGTTGCGGTGGGAATTGCTAAACTAAAAATGAATAACAGAAATACAGTTTGCCCCCGAGGTTCCAAAGTACAGAATGCACTTCAGATCAACAGCCGAAGCATCGTAGGGGGACCCATTCTAATGGAGACAATGTCCTCCACCCGTTTCCAGAACATTGAGGGGCCACTCAAAGAAAGGGGCAGTCGAGCTTGAGCCACAGACGGTTGTCTCCATTCTGTATTTCTGTTTTATAATCAATATAATGTATTTTTCATAGTTTTAAATGGCAATAATCAGTTATAGTATGTGATTTATTAAATTAATTTATAGATTTTTCTTTACAGTACAGTTATATCTTAAATCTGCGGTCTGTCTATTGAAAAAGGGATTACTACAAATAAAAAACAGATATTAGAAATCATAAATGTTCCTAATCTCTTTACCTGAGACATGGTTGTGTTATCTAAGAAGCTGTCTATAGACGATATACTTATTAAAAACACATATATCTTCATGTATAAGGTAGAGACTATGACATCTCTGCAGGTCTAGATGTTATATCTAGCCTGATTGTTATCAGTAATTAATATAAATATTAATTACCTGTCTCTTGGTTCCTTTCCTGTAGCTGACAGGGGTATAGGTCACTTTCACCTTCTCACCGGACATCAGTCACCTATAAAAAGACACAGGTATGATAACATGTCCCTTATACACGCTACAGACGCTAATATATATATAACACACTAGGGCCAGAACTACTTGTCTCAGGGATTATAAAACCGCATTAGAAAAAAGAACAAAAGAAAAGATGGAACCCATTGGGATATAGATGATAGGGATTTTTATTTCTATTGTATTTCAGTCTATTAAGCCTCCCAGGATGATGTTGACAGACTATTGACATGTTTTTGGGGGTTTTGTTTTTGCAATGTTTGTGGTATGTGTTATTTTTTGTTTCTTTATTCATAAATGTTAAGGGCAATATATGCTTTTTTTATTTTTGTGGGAAGGGGCAGGAGCAAAATATTTTATTAATGATTATTGTTTTTTGTTTTTTAATAAAAACTGTTATTATTGTTGTTATTATTATTCATCAATTATCATTAATATTTTATATATTTTTATTTGGCAAAATAATTCTTGGAATGTCCTTTATCAATTTTATGCAGAAATATAGGTTAGAGGTTAACCATGTTGCGGTGGGAATTGCTAAACTAAAAATGAATAACAGAAATACAGTTTGCCCCCGAGGTTCCAAAGTACAGAATGCACTTCAGATCAACAGCCGAAGCATCGTAGGGGGACCCATTCTAATGGAGACAATGTCCTCCACCCGTTTCCAGAACATTGAGGGGCCACTCAAAGAAAGGGGCAGTCGAGCTTAAGCCACAGACGGTTGTCTCCATTCTGTATTTCTGTTTTATAATCAATATAATGTATTTTTCATAGTTTTAAATGGCAATAATCAGTTATAGTATGTGATTTATTACATTAACTTATAGATTTTTCTTTACAGTACAGTTATATCTTAAATCTGCGGTCTGTCTATTGAAAAAGGGATTACTACAAATAAAAAACAGATATTAGAAATCATAAATGTTCCTAATCTCTGTACCTGAGACATGGTTGTGTTATCTAAGAAGCTGTCTATAGACGATATACTTATTAAAAACACATATATCTTCATGTATAAGGTAGAGACTATGACATCTCTGCAGGTCTAGATGTCATATCTAGCCTGATTGTTATCAGTAATTAATATAAATATTAATTACCTGTCTTTTGGTTCTTTCCTGCAGCTGACGGGGGTATGGGTCACTTTCACCTTCTCACCGGGCATCAGTCACCTATAAAAAGACAGAGGTATGATAACATGTCCCTTATACATGCTACAGACGCTAATATATATAACACCCTAGGGCCAGAACTACTTGTCTCAGGGATTATAAAACCGCATTAGAAAAAAAGAACAAAAGAAAAGATGGAACCCATTGGAATATAGATGATAGGGATTTTTATTTCTATTGTAGTGTAGTGTAGTATGCCTCCCAGGATGATGTTGACAGAGACTATTGACAGCTTTTTGGGGGTTTTGTTTTTGCAATGTTTGGGGTAGGTGTTATTTTTTGTTTCTTTATTCAAAAATTTTAAGGGCAATATATGTTTTTTTTATTTTTGGGGGAAGGAGGCAGGAGCAAAATATTTTATAAATTATTATTGTTTTTAAAAAAAAACTGTTATTATTGTTGTTATTATTATTCATCAATTATCATTAATATTTTATATATTTTTATTTGGCAAAATAATTCTTGGAATGTCCTTTATCAATTTTATGCAGAAATATAGGTTAGAGGTTAACCATGTTGCGGTAGGAATTGCTAAACTAAAAACGAATAACAGAAATACAGTTTGCCCCCGAGGTTCCAAAGTACAGAATGCACTTCAGATCAACAGCCGAAGCATCGTAGGGGGACCCATTCTAATGGAGACAATGTCCTCCACCCGTTTCCAGATTATTGAGGGGCCACTCAAAGAAAGGGGCAGTCGAGCTTAAGCCACAGACGGTTGTCTCCATTCTGTATTTCTGTTTTATAATCAATATAATGTATTTTTCATAGTTTTAAATGGCAATAATCAGTTATAGTATGTGATTTATTACATTAACTTATAGATTTTTCTTTACAGTACAGTTATATCTTAAATCTGCGGTCTGTCTATTGAAAAAGGGATTACTACAAATAAAAAACAGATATTAGAAATCATAAATGTTCCTAATCTCTGTACCTGAGACATGGTTGTGTTATCTAAGAAGCTGTCTATAGACGATATACTTATTAAAAACACATATATCTTCATGTATAAGGTAGAGACTATGACATCTCTGCAGGTCTAGATGTTATATCTAGCCTGATTGTTATCAGTAATTAATATAAATATTAATTACCTGTCTCTTGGTTCCTTTCCTGCAGCTGACGGGGGTATAGGTCACTTTCACCTTCTCACCGGGCATCAGTCACCTATAAAAAGACAGAGGTATGATAACATGTCCCTTATACATGCTACAGACGCTAATATATATAACACACTAGGGCCAGAACTTCTTGTCTCAGGTATTATAAAACCGCATTAGATAAAAGAACAAAAGAAAATATGGAACCCATTGGGAAATAGATGATAGGGATTTTTATTTCTATTGTATTTCAGTGTATTAAGCCTCCCAGGAGGATGTTGACAGAGACTATTGACAGGTTTTTGGGGGTTTTGTTTTTGCAATGTTTGTGGTATGTGTTATTTTTTGTTTCTTTATTGATAAATTTTAAGGGCAATATATGTTTTTTTTTTTTGTGGGAAGGGGCAGGAGCGAAATATTTTATAAATGATTATTGTTTTTTGTATTTTAATAAAAACTGTTATTATTGTTGTTATTATTATTTATCAATTATCATGAATATTTTATATATTTTTATTTGGCAAAATAATTCTTGGAATGTCCTTTATCAAATTTGTGCAGAAATTTAGGTTAGAGGTTAACCATGTTGCAGTGGGAATTGCTAAACTAAAAATGAATAACAGAAATACAGTTTGCCCCCGAGTTTCCAAAGTACAGAATGCACTTCAGATCAACAGCCGAAGCATCGTAGGGGGACCCATTCTAATGGAGACAATGTCCTCCACCCGTTTCCAGAACATTGAGGGGCCACTCAAAGAAAGGGGCAGTCGAGCTTAAGCCACAGACGGTTGTCTCCATTCTGTATTTCTGTTTTATAATCAATATAATGTATTTTTCATAGTTTTAAATGGCAATAATCAGTTATAGTATGTGATTTATTACATTAACTTATAGATTTTTCTTTACAGTACAGTTATGTATTAAATCTGCGGTCTGTCTATTAAAAAAGGGATTACTACAAATAAAAAACAGATATTAGAAATCATAAATGTTCCTAATCTCTGCACGTGAGACATGGTTGTGTTATATAAGAAGCTGTCTATAGACGATATACTTATTAAAAACACATATATCTTCATGTATAAGGTAGAGACTATGACATCTCTGCAGGTCTAGATGTTATATCTAGCCTGATTGTTATCAGTAATTAATATAAATATTAATTACCTGTCTCTTGGTTCCTTTCCTGCAGCTGACGGGGGTATAGGTCACTTTCACCTTCTCACCGGGCATCAGTCACCTATAAAAAGACACAGGTATGATAACATGTCCCTTATACATGCTACAGACGCTAATATATATAACACACTAGGGCCAGAACTACTTGTCTCAGGTATTATAAAACCGCATTAGATAAAAGAACAAAAGAAAAGATGGAACCCATTGGGAAATAGATGATAGGGATTTTTATTTCTATTGTATTTCAGTGTATGAAGCCTCCCAGGAGGATGTTGACAGAGACTATTGACAGGTTTTTGGGGGTTTTGTTTTTGCAATGTTTGTGGTATGTGTTATTTTTTGTTTCTTTATTCATAAATTTTAAGGGCAATATATATTTTTTTTTATTTTTGTGGGAAGGGGCAGGAGCGAAATATTTTATAAATGATTATTGTTTTTTGTATTTTAATAAAAACTGTTATTATTGTTGTTATTATTATTCATCAATTATCATCAATATTTTATATATTTTTATTTGGCAAAATTATTCTTGGAATGTCCTTTATCAATTTTGTGCAGAAATATAGGTTAGAGGTTAGCCATGTTGCGGTGGGAATTGCTAAACTAAACATGAATAACAGAAATACAGTTTGCCCCCGAGGTTCCAAAGTACAGAATGCACTTCAGATCAACAGCCGAAGCATCGTAGGGGGACCCATTCTAATGGAGACAATGTCCTCCACCCGTTTCCAGAACATTGAGGGGCCACTCAAAGAAAGGGGCAGTCGAGCTTGAGCCACAGACGGTTGTCTCCATTCTGTATTTCTGTTTTATAATCAATATAATGTATTTTTCATAGTTTTAAATGGCAATAATCAGTTATAGTATGTGATTTATTAAATTAATTTATAGATTTTTCTTTACAGTACAGTTATATCTTAAATCTGCGGTCTGTCTATTGAAAAAGGGATTACTACAAATAAAAAACAGATATTAGAAATCATAAATGTTCCTAATCTCTTTACCTGAGACATGGTTGTGTTATCTAAGAAGCTGTCTATAGACGATATACTTATTAAAAACACATATATCTTCATGTATAAGGTAGAGACTATGACATCTCTGCAGGTCTAGATGTTATATCTAGCCTGATTGTTATCAGTAATTAATATAAATATTAATTACCTGTCTCTTGGTTCCTTTCCTGTAGCTGACAGGGGTATAGGTCACTTTCACCTTCTCACCGGACATCAGTCACCTATAAAAAGACACAGGTATGATAACATGTCCCTTATACACGCTACAGACGCTAATATATATATAACACACTAGGGCCAGAACTACTTGTCTCAGGGATTATAAAACCGCATTAGAAAAAAGAACAAAAGAAAAGATGGAACCCATTGGGATATAGATGATAGGGATTTTTATTTCTATTGTATTTCAGTCTATTAAGCCTCCCAGGATGATGTTGACAGACTATTGACATGTTTTTGGGGGTTTTGTTTTTGCAATGTTTGTGGTATGTGTTATTTTTTGTTTCTTTATTCATAAATGTTAAGGGCAATATATGCTTTTTTTTATTTTTGTGGGAAGGGGCAGGAGCAAAATATTTTATTAATGATTATTGTTTTTTGTTTTTTAATAAAAACTGTTATTATTGTTGTTATTATTATTCATCAATTATCATCAATATTTTATATATTTTTATTTGGCAAAATAATTCTTGGAATGTCCATTATCAATTTTGTGCAGAAATTTAGGATAGAGGTTAACCATGTTGCAGTGGGAATTGCTAAACTAAAAATGTATAACAGAAATACAGTTTGCCCCCGAGGTTCCAAAGTACAGAATGCACTTCAGATCAACAACCGAAGCATCGTAGGGGGACCCATTCTAATGGAGACAATGTCCTCCACCCGTTTCCAGAACATTGAGGGGCCGCTCAAAGAAAGGGGAAGTCGAGCTTAAGCCACAGACGGTTGTCTCCATTCTGTATTTCTGTTTTATAATCAATATAATGTATTTTTCATAGTTTTAAATGGCAATAATCAGTTATAGTATGTGATTTATTACATTAACTTATAGATTTTTCTTTACAGTACAGTTATGTATTAAATCTGCGGTCTGTCTATTAAAAAAGGGATTACTACAAATAAAAAACAGATATTAGAAATCATAAATGTTCCTAATCTCTGCACGTGAGACATGGTTGTGTTATATAAGAAGCTGTCTATAGACGATATACTTATTAAAAACACATATATCTTCATGTATAAGGTAGAGACTATGACATCTCTGCAGGTCTAGATGTCATATCTAGCCTGATATTTATCAGTAATTAATATAAATATTAATTACCTGTCTGTTGGTTCTTTTACTGCAGCTGACAGGGGTATAGGTCACTTTCACCTTCTCACCGGGCATCAGTCACCTATAAAAAGACACAGGTATGATAACATGTCCCTTATACATGCTACAGACGCTAATATATATAACACCCTAGGCCGAGAACTACTTGTCTCAGGGATTATAAAACCGCATTAGAAAAAAAGAACAAAAAAAAAAGATGGAACCCATTGGGATATAGATGATAGGGATTTTTATTTCTATTGTAGTGCAGTGTAGTATGCCTCCCAGGATGATGTTGACAGAGACTATTGACAGCTTTTTGGGGTTTTTGTTTTTGCAATGTTTGGGGTAGGTGTTATTTTTTGTTTCTTTATTCATAAATTTTAAGGGCAATATATGTTTTTTTTTGGGGGGGGGAAGGGGGCAGGAGCTAAATAGTTTATAAATTATTATTGTTTTTTGTTTTTCAATAAAAACTGTTATTATTGTTGTTATTATTATTCATCAATTATCATCAATATTTTATATATTTTTATTTGGCAAAATTATTCTTGGAATGTCCTTTATCAATTTTGTGCAGAAATTTAGGATAGAGGTTAACCATGTTGCGGTGGGAATTGCTAAACTAAAAATGAATAACAGAAATACAGTTTGCCCCCGAGGTTCCAAAGTACAGAATGCACTTCAGATCAACAGCCGAAGCATCGTAGGGGGACCCATTCTAATGGAGACAATGTCCTCCACCCGTTTCCAGAACATTGAGGGGCCACTCAAAGAAAGGGGCAGTCGAGCTTGAGCCACAGACGGTTGTCTCCATTCTGTATTTCTGTTTTATAATCAATATAATGTATTTTTCATAGTTTTAAATGGCAATAATCCGTTATAGTATGTGATTTATTACATTAACTTATAGATTTTTTTTTACAGTACAATTATATCTTAAATCTGCGGTCTGTCTATTGAAAAAGGGATTACTACAAATAAAAAACAGATATTAGAAATCATAAATGTTCCTAATCTCTGTACGTGAGACATGGTTGTGTTATATAAGAAGCTGTCTATAGACGATATACTTATTAAAAACACATATATCTTCATGTATAAGGTAGAGACTATGACATCTCTGCAGGTCTAGATGTTATATCTAGCCTGATTGTTATCAGTAATTAATATAAATATTAATTACCTGTCTCTTGGTTCCTTTCCTGCAGCTGACGGGGGTATAGGTCACTTTCACCTTCTCACCGGGCATCAGTCACCTATAAAAAGACACAGGTATGATAACATGTCCCTTATACATGCTACAGACGCTAATATATATAACACACTAGGGCCAGAACTACTTGTCTCAGGTATTATAAAACCGCATTAGATAAAAGAACAAAAGAAAAGATGGAACCCATTGGGAAATAGATGATAGGGATTTTTATTTCTATTGTATTTCAGTGTATGAAGCCTCCCAGGAGGATGTTGACAGAGACTATTGACAGGTTTTTGGGGGTTTTGTTTTTGCAATGTTTGTGGTATGTGTTATTTTTTGTTTCTTTATTCATAAATTTTAAGGGCAATATATATATTTTTTTATTTTTGTGGGAAGGGGCAGGAGCGAAATATTTTATAAATGATTATTGTTTTTTGTATTTTAATAAAAACTGTTATTATTGTTGTTATTATTATTCATCAATTATCATCAATATTTTATATATTTTTATTTGGCAAAATTATTCTTGGAATGTCCTTTATCAATTTTGTGCAGAAATATAGGTTAGAGGTTAGCCATGTTGCGGTGGGAATTGCTAAACTAAAAATGAATAACAGAAATACAGTTTGCCCCCGAGGTTCCAAAGTACAGAATGCACTTCAGATCAACAGCCGAAGCATCGTAGGGGGACCCATTCTAATGGAGACAATGTCCTCCACCCGTTTCCAGAACATTGAGGGGCCACTCAAAGAAAGGGGCAGTCGAGCTTGAGCCACAGACGGTTGTCTCCATTCTGTATTTCTGTTTTATAATCAATATAATGTATTTTTCATAGTTTTAAATGGCAATAATCAGTTATAGTATGTGATTTATTAAATTAATTTATAGATTTTTCTTTACAGTACAGTTATATCTTAAATCTGCGGTCTGTCTATTGAAAAAGGGGTTACTACAAATAAAAAACAGATATTAGAAATCATAAATGTTCCTAATCTCTTTACCTGAGACATGGTTGTGTTATCTAAGAAGCTGTCTATAGACGATATACTTATTAAAAACACATATATCTTCATGTATAAGGTAGAGACTATGACATCTCTGCAGGTCTAGATGTTATATCTAGCCTGATTGTTATCAGTAATTAATATAAATATTAATTACCTGTCTCTTGGTTCCTTTCCTGTAGCTGACAGGGGTATAGGTCACTTTCACCTTCTCACCGGACATCAGTCACCTATAAAAAGACACAGGTATGATAACATGTCCCTTATACACGCTACAGACGCTAATATATATATAACACACTAGGGCCAGAACTACTTGTCTCAGGGATTATAAAACCGCATTAGAAAAAAGAACAAAAGAAAAGATGGAACCCATTGGGATATAGATGATAGGGATTTTTATTTCTATTGTATTTCAGTCTATTAAGCCTCCCAGGATGATGTTGACAGACTATTGACATGTTTTTGGGGGTTTTGTTTTTGCAATGTTTGTGGTATGTGTTATTTTTTGTTTCTTTATTCATAAATGTTAAGGGCAATATATGCTTTTTTTATTTTTGTGGGAAGGGGCAGGAGCAAAATATTTTATTAATGATTATTGTTTTTTGTTTTTTAATAAAAACTGTTATTATTGTTGTTATTATTATTCATCAATTATCATCAATATTTTATATATTTTTATTTGGCAAAATAATTCTTGGAATGTCCTTTATCAATTTTGTGCAGAAATTTAGGATAGAGGTTAACCATGTTGCAGTGGGAATTGCTAAACTAAAAATGTATAACAGAAATACAGTTTGCCCCCGAGGTTCCAAAGTACAGAATGCACTTCAGATCAACAGCCGAAGCATCGTAGGGGGACCCATTCTAATGGAGACAATGTCCTCCACCCGTTTCCAGAACATTGAGGGGCCACTCAAAGAAAGGGGCAGTCGAGCTTAAGCCACAGACGATTGTCTCCATTCTGTATTTCTGTTTTATAATCAATATAATGTATTTTTCATAGTTTTAAATGGCAATAATCAGTTATAGTATGTGATTTATTACATTAACTTATAGATTTTTCTTTACAGTACAGTTATGTATTAAATCTGCGGTCTGTCTATTAAAAAAGGGATTACTACAAATAAAAAACAGATATTAGAAATCATAAATGTTCCTAATCTCTGTACGTGAGACATGGTTGTGTTATATAAGAAGCTGTCTATAGACGATATACTTATTAAAAACACATATATCTTCATGTATAAGGTAGAGACTATGACATCTCTGCAGGTCTAGATGTCATATCTAGCCTGATTGTTATCAGTAATTAATATAAATAATAATTACCTGTCTCTTGGTTCTTTCCTGCAGCTGACGGGGGTATAGGTCACTTTCACCTTCTCACTGGGCATCAGTCACCTATAAAAAGACAGAGGTATGATAACATGTCCCTTATACATGCTACAGACGCTAATATATATAACACCCTAGGGCCAGAACTACTTGTCTCAGGGATTATAAAACCGCATTAGAAAAAAAGAACAAAAGAAAAGATGGAACCCATTGGAATATAGATGATAGGGATTTTTATTTCTATTGTAGTGTAGTGTAGTATGCCTCCCAGGATGATGTTGACAGAGACTATTGACAGCTTTTTGGGGGTTTTGTTTTTGCAATGTTTGGGGTAGGTGTTATTTTTTGTTTCTTTATTCATAAATTTTAAGGGCAATATATGTTTTTTTTATTTTTGGGGGAAGGAGGCAGGAGCAAAATATTTCATAAATTATTATTGTTTTTAAATAAAAACTGTTATTATTGTTGTTATTATTATTCATCAATTATCATTAATATTTTATATATTTTTATTTGGCAAAATAATTCTTGGAATGTCCTTTATCAATTTTATGCAGAAATATAGGTTAGAGGTTAACCATGTTGCGGTGGGAATTGCTAAACTAAAAATGAATAACAGAAATACAGTTTGCCCCCGAGGTTCCAAAGTACAGAATGCACTTCAGATCAACAGCCGAAGCATCGTAGGGGGACCCATTCTAATGGAGACAATGTCCTCCACCCGTTTCCAGAACATTGAGGGGCCACTCAAAGAAAGGGGCAGTCGAGCTTAAGCCACAGACGATTGTCTCCATTCTGTATTTCTGTTTTATAATCAATATAATGTATTTTTCATAGTTTTAAATGGCAATAATCAGTTATAGTATGTGATTTATTACATTAACTTATAGATTTTTCTTTACAGTACAGTTATGTATTAAATCTGCGGTCTGTCTATTAAAAAAGGGATTACTACAAATAAAAAACAGATATTAGAAATCATAAATGTTCCTAATCTCTGTACGTGAGACATGGTTGTGTTATATAAGAAGCTGTCTATAGACGATATACTTATTAAAAACACATATATCTTCATGTATAAGGTAGAGACTATGACATCTCTGCAGGTCTAGATGTCATATCTAGCCTGATTGTTATCAGTAATTAATATAAATAATAATTACCTGTCTCTTGGTTCTTTCCTGCAGCTGACGGGGGTATAGGTCACTTTCACCTTCTCACTGGGCATCAGTCACCTATAAAAAGACAGAGGTATGATAACATGTCCCTTATACATGCTACAGACGCTAATATATATAACACCCTAGGGCCAGAACTACTTGTCTCAGGGATTATAAAACCGCATTAGAAAAAAAGAACAAAAGAAAAGATGGAACCCATTGGAATATAGATGATAGGGATTTTTATTTCTATTGTAGTGTAGTGTAGTATGCCTCCCAGGATGATGTTGACAGAGACTATTGACAGCTTTTTGGGGGTTTTGTTTTTGCAATGTTTGGGGTAGGTGTTATTTTTTGTTTCTTTATTCATAAATTTTAAGGGCAATATATGTTTTTTTTATTTTTGGGGGAAGGAGGCAGGAGCAAAATATTTCATAAATTATTATTGTTTTTAAATAAAAACTGTTATTATTGTTGTTATTATTATTCATCAATTATCATTAATATTTTATATATTTTTATTTGGCAAAATAATTCTTGGAATGTCCTTTATCAATTTTATGCAGAAATATAGGTTAGAGGTTAACCATGTTGCGGTGGGAATTGCTAAACTAAAAATGAATAACAGAAATACAGTTTGCCCCCGAGGTTCCAAAGTACAGAATGCACTTCAGATCAACAGCCGAAGCATCGTAGGGGGACCCATTCTAATGGAGACAATGTCCTCCACCCGTTTCCAGAACATTGAGGGGCCACTCAAAGAAAGGGGCAGTTGAGCTTAAGCCACAGACGGTTGTCTCCATTCTGTATTTCTGTTTTATAATCAATATAATGTATTTTTCATAGTTTTAAATGGCAATAATCAGTTATAGTATGTGATTTATTACATTAACTTATAGATTTTTCTTTACAGTACAGTTATATCTTAAATCTGCGGTCTGTCTATTGAAAAAGGGATTACTACAAATAAAAAACAGATATTAGAAATCATAAATGTTCCTAATCTCTGTACCTGAGACATGGTTGTGTTATCTAAGAAGCTGTCTATAGACGATATACTTATTAAAAACACATATATCTTCATGTATAAGGTAGAGACTATGACATCTCTGCAGGTCTAGATGTCATATCTAGCCTGATTGTTATCAGTAATTAATATAAATATTAATTACCTGTCTTTTGGTTCTTTCCTGCAGCTGACGGGGGTATAGGTCACTTTCACCTTCTCACCGGGCATCAGTCACCTATAAAAAGACAGAGGTATGATAACATGTCCCTTATACATGCTACAGACGCTAATATATATAACACCCTAGGGCCAGAACTACTTGTCTCAGGGATTATAAAACCGCATTAGAAAAAAAGAACAAAAGAAAAGATGGAACCCATTGGAATATAGATGATAGGGATTTTTATTTCTATTGTAGTGTAGTGTAGTATGCCTCCCAGGATGATGTTGACAGAGACTATTGACAGCTTTTTGGGGGTTTTGTTTTTGCAATGTTTGGGGTAGGTGTTATTTTTTGTTTCTTTATTCATAAATTTTAAGGGCAATATATGTTTTTTTTATTTTTGGGGGAAGGAGGCAGGAGCAAAATATTTTATAAATTATTATTGTTTTTCAAAAAAACCTGTTATTATTGTTGTTATTATTATTCATCAATTATCATTAATATTTTATATATTTTTATTTGGCAAAATAATTCTTGGAATGTCCTTTATCAATTTTATGCAGAAATATAGGTTAGAGGTTAACCATGTTGCGGTAGGAATTGCTAAACTAAAAACGAATAACAGAAATACAGTTTGCCCCCGAGGTTCCAAAGTACAGAATGCACTTCAGATCAACAGCCGAAGCATCGTAGGGGGACCCATTCTAATGGAGACAATGTCCTCCACCCGTTTCCAGATTATTGAGGGGCCACTCAAAGAAAGGGGCAGTCGAGCTTAAGCCACAGACGGTTGTCTCCATTCTGTATTTCTGTTTTATAATCAATATAATGTATTTTTCATAGTTTTAAATGGCAATAATCAGTTATAGTATGTGATTTATTACATTAACTTATAGATTTTTCTTTACAGTACAGTTATATCTTAAATCTGCGGTCTGTCTATTGAAAAAGGGATTACTACAAATAAAAAACAGATATTAGAAATCATAAATGTTCCTAATCTCTGTACCTGAGACATGGTTGTGTTATCTAAGAAGCTGTCTATAGACGATATACTTATTAAAAACACATATATCTTCATGTATAAGGTAGAGACTATGACATCTCTGCAGGTCTAGATGTTATATCTAGCCTGATTGTTATCAGTAATTAATATAAATATTAATTACCTGTCTCTTGGTTCCTTTCCTGCAGCTGACGGGGGTATAGGTCACTTTCACCTTCTCACCGGGCATCAGTCACCTATAAAAAGACACAGGTATGATAACATGTCCCTTATACATGCTACAGACGCTAATATATATAACACACTAGGGCCAGAACTTCTTGTCTCAGGTATTATAAAACCGCATTAGATAAAAGAACAAAAGAAAATATGGAACCCATTGGGAAATAGATGATAGGGATTTTTATTTCTATTGTATTTCAGTGTATTAAGCCTCCCAGGAGGATGTTGACAGAGACTATTGACAGGTTTTTGGGGGTTTTGTTTTTGCAATGTTTGTGGTATGTGTTATTTTTTGTTTCTTTATTCATAAATTTTAAGGGCAATATATATATTTTTTTATTTTTGTGGGAAGGGGCAGGAGCGAAATATTTTATAAATGATTATTGTTTTTTGTATTTTAATAAAAACTGTTATTATTGTTGTTATTATTATTCATCAATTATCATCAATATTTTATATATTTTTATTTGGCAAAATTATTCTTGGAATGTCCTTTATCAATTTTGTGCAGAAATATAGGTTAGAGGTTAACCATGTTGCGGTGGGAATTGCTAAACTAAACATGAATAACAGAAATACAGTTTGCCCCCGAGGTTCCAAAGTACAGAATGCACTTCAGATCAACAGCCGAAGCATCGTAGGGGGACCCATTCTAATGGAGACAATGTCCTCCACCCGTTTCCAGAACATTGAGGGGCCACTCAAAGAAAGGGGCAGTCGAGCTTGAGCCACAGACGGTTGTCTCCATTCTGTATTTCTGTTTTATAATCAATATAATGTATTTTTCATAGTTTTAAATGGCAATAATCAGTTATAGTATGTGATTTATTAAATTAATTTATAGATTTTTCTTTACAGTACAGTTATATCTTAAATCTGCGGTCTGTCTATTGAAAAAGGGATTACTACAAATAAAAAACAGATATTAGAAATCATAAATGTTCCTAATCTCTTTACCTGAGACATGGTTGTGTTATCTAAGAAGCTGTCTATAGACGATATACTTATTAAAAACACATATATCTTCATGTATAAGGTAGAGACTATGACATCTCTGCAGGTCTAGATGTTATATCTAGCCTGATTGTTATCAGTAATTAATATAAATATTAATTACCTGTCTCTTGGTTCCTTTCCTGTAGCTGACAGGGGTATAGGTCACTTTCACCTTCTCACCGGACATCAGTCACCTATAAAAAGACACAGGTATGATAACATGTCCCTTATACACGCTACAGACGCTAATATATATATAACACACTAGGGCCAGAACTACTTGTCTCAGGGATTATAAAACCGCATTAGAAAAAAGAACAAAAGAAAAGATGGAACCCATTGGGATATAGATGATAGGGATTTTTATTTCTATTGTATTTCAGTCTATTAAGCCTCCCAGGATGATGTTGACAGACTATTGACATGTTTTTGGGGGTTTTGTTTTTGCAATGTTTGTGGTATGTGTTATTTTTTGTTTCTTTATTCATAAATGTTAAGGGCAATATATGCTTTTTTTATTTTTGTGGGAAGGGGCAGGAGCAAAATATTTTATTAATAATTATTGTTTTTTGTTTTTTAATAAAAACTGTTATTATTGTTGTTATTATTATTCATCAATTATCATCAATATTTTATATATTTTTATTTGGCAAAATAATTCTTGGAATGTCCATTATCAATTTTGTGCAGAAATTTAGGATAGAGGTTAACCATGTTGCAGTGGGAATTGCTAAACTAAAAATATATAACAGAAATACAGTTTGCCCCCGAGGTTCCAAAGTACAGAATGCACTTCAGATCAACAACCGAAGCATCGTAGGGGGACCCATTCTAATGGAGACAATGTCCTCCACCCGTTTCCAGAACATTGAGGGGCCGCTCAAAGAAAGGGGAAGTCGAGCTTAAGCCACAGACGGTTGTCTCCATTCTGTATTTCTGTTTTATAATCAATATAATGTATTTTTCATAGTTTTAAATGGCAATAATCAGTTATAGTATGTGATTTATTACATTAACTTATAGATTTTTCTTTACAGTACAGTTATGTATTAAATCTGCGGTCTGTCTATTAAAAAAGGGATTACTACAAATAAAAAACAGATATTAGAAATCATAAATGTTCCTAATCTCTGCACGTGAGACATGGTTGTGTTATATAAGAAGCTGTCTATAGACGATATACTTATTAAAAACACATATATCTTCATGTATAAGGTAGAGACTATGACATCTCTGCAGGTCTAGATGTCATATCTAGCCTGATATTTATCAGTAATTAATATAAATATTAATTACCTGTCTGTTGGTTCTTTTACTGCAGCTGACAGGGGTATAGGTCACTTTCACCTTCTCACCGGGCATCAGTCACCTATAAAAAGACACAGGTATGATAACATGTCCCTTATACATGCTACAGACGCTAATATATATAACACCCTAGGCCGAGAACTACTTGTCTCAGGGATTATAAAACCGCATTAGAAAAAAAGAACAAAAAAAAAAAGATGGAACCCATTGGGATATAGATGATAGGGATTTTTATTTCTATTGTAGTGCAGTGTAGTATGCCTCCCAGGATGATGTTGACAGAGACTATTGACAGCTTTTTGGGGGTTTTGTTTTTGCAATGTTTGGGGTAGGTGTTATTTTTTGTTTCTTTATTCATAAATTTTAAGGGCAATATATGTTTTTTTTTGGGGGGGGGAAGGGGGCAGGAGCTAAATAGTTTATAAATTATTATTGTTTTTTGTTTTTCAATAAAAACTGTTATTATTGTTGTTATTATTATTCATCAATTATCATCAATATTTTATATATTTTTATTTGGCAAAATTATTCTTGGAATGTCCTTTATCAATTTTGTGCAGAAATTTAGGATAGAGGTTAACCATGTTGCGGTGGGAATTGCTAAACTAAAAATGAATAACAGAAATACAGTTTGCCCCCGAGGTTCCAAAGTACAGAATGCACTTCAGATCAACAGCCGAAGCATCGTAGGGGGACCCATTCTAATGGAGACAATGTCCTCCACCCGTTTCCAGAACATTGAGGGGCCACTCAAAGAAAGGGGCAGTCGAGCTTGAGCCACAGACGGTTGTCTCCATTCTGTATTTCTGTTTTATAATCAATATAATGTATTTTTCATAGTTTTAAATGGCAATAATCCGTTATAGTATGTGATTTATTACATTAACTTATAGATTTTTTTTTACAGTACAGTTATATCTTAAATCTGCGGTCTGTCTATTGAAAAAGGGATTACTACAAATAAAAAACAGATATTAGAAATCATAAATGTTCCTAATCTCTGTACGTGAGACATGGTTGTGTTATATAAGAAGCTGTCTATAGACGATATACTTATTAAAAACACATATATCTTCATGTATAAGGTAGAGACTATGACATCTCTGCAGGTCTAGATGTTATATCTAGCCTGATTGTTATCAGTAATTAATATAAATATTAATTACCTGTCTCTTGGTTCCTTTCCTGCAGCTGACGGGGGTATAGGTCACTTTCACCTTCTCACCGGGCATCAGTCACCTATAAAAAGACACAGGTATGATAACATGTCCCTTATACATGCTACAGACGCTAATATATATAACACACTAGGGCCAGAACTACTTGTCTCAGGTATTATAAAACCGCATTAGATAAAAGAACAAAAGAAAAGATGGAACCCATTGGGAAATAGATGATAGGGATTTTTATTTCTATTGTATTTCAGTGTATGAAGCCTCCCAGGAGGATGTTGACAGAGACTATTGACAGGTTTTTGGGGGTTTTGTTTTTGCAATGTTTGTGGTATGTGTTATTTTTTGTTTCTTTATTCATAAATTTTAAGGGCAATATATATATTTTTTTATTTTTGTGGGAAGGGGCAGGAGCGAAATATTTTATAAATGATTATTGTTTTTTGTATTTTAATAAAAACTGTTATTATTGTTGTTATTATTATTCATCAATTATCATCAATATTTTATATATTTTTATTTGGCAAAATTATTCTTGGAATGTCCTTTATCAATTTTGTGCAGAAATATAGGTTAGAGGTTAGCCATGTTGCGGTGGGAATTGCTAAACTAAAAATGAATAACAGAAATACAGTTTGCCCCCGAGGTTCCAAAGTACAGAATGCACTTCAGATCAACAGCCGAAGCATCGTAGGGGGACCCATTCTAATGGAGACAATGTCCTCCACCCGTTTCCAGAACATTGAGGGGCCACTCAAAGAAAGGGGCAGTCGAGCTTGAGCCACAGACGGTTGTCTCCATTCTGTATTTCTGTTTTATAATCAATATAATGTATTTTTCATAGTTTTAAATGGCAATAATCAGTTATAGTATGTGATTTATTAAATTAATTTATAGATTTTTCTTTACAGTACAGTTATATCTTAAATCTGCGGTCTGTCTATTGAAAAAGGGGTTACTACAAATAAAAAACAGATATTAGAAATCATAAATGTTCCTAATCTCTTTACCTGAGACATGGTTGTGTTATCTAAGAAGCTGTCTATAGACGATATACTTATTAAAAACACATATATCTTCATGTATAAGGTAGAGACTATGACATCTCTGCAGGTCTAGATGTTATATCTAGCCTGATTGTTATCAGTAATTAATATAAATATTAATTACCTGTCTCTTGGTTCCTTTCCTGTAGCTGACAGGGGTATAGGTCACTTTCACCTTCTCACCGGACATCAGTCACCTATAAAAAGACACAGGTATGATAACATGTCCCTTATACACGCTACAGACGCTAATATATATATAACACACTAGGGCCAGAACTACTTGTCTCAGGGATTATAAAACCGCATTAGAAAAAAGAACAAAAGAAAAGATGGAACCCATTGGGATATAGATGATAGGGATTTTTATTTCTATTGTATTTCAGTCTATTAAGCCTCCCAGGATGATGTTGACAGACTATTGACATGTTTTTGGGGGTTTTGTTTTTGCAATGTTTGTGGTATGTGTTATTTTTTGTTTCTTTATTCATAAATGTTAAGGGCAATATATGCTTTTTTTATTTTTGTGGGAAGGGGCAGGAGCAAAATATTTTATTAATGATTATTGTTTTTTGTTTTTTAATAAAAACTGTTATTATTGTTGTTATTATTATTCATCAATTATCATCAATATTTTATATATTTTTATTTGGCAAAATAATTCTTGGAATGTCCTTTATCAATTTTGTGCAGAAATTTAGGATAGAGGTTAACCATGTTGCGGTGGGAATTGCTAAACTAAAAATGTATAACAGAAATACAGTTTGCCCCCGAGGTTCCAAAGTACAGAATGCACTTCAGATCAACAGCCGAAGCATCGTAGGGGGACCCATTCTAATGGAGACAATGTCCTCCACCCGTTTCCAGAACATTGAGGGGCCACTCAAAGAAAGGGGCAGTCGAGCTTAAGCCACAGACGATTGTCTCCATTCTGTATTTCTGTTTTATAATCAATATAATGTATTTTTCATAGTTTTAAATGGCAATAATCAGTTATAGTATGTGATTTATTACATTAACTTATAGATTTTTCTTTACAGTACAGTTATGTATTAAATCTGCGGTCTGTCTATTAAAAAAGGGATTACTACAAATAAAAAACAGATATTAGAAATCATAAATGTTCCTAATCTCTGTACGTGAGACATGGTTGTGTTATATAAGAAGCTGTCTATAGACGATATACTTATTAAAAACACATATATCTTCATGTATAAGGTAGAGACTATGACATCTCTGCAGGTCTAGATGTCATATCTAGCCTGATTGTTATCAGTAATTAATATAAATAATAATTACCTGTCTCTTGGTTCTTTCCTGCAGCTGACGGGGGTATAGGTCACTTTCACCTTCTCACTGGGCATCAGTCACCTATAAAAAGACAGAGGTATGATAACATGTCCCTTATACATGCTACAGACGCTAATATATATAACACCCTAGGGCCAGAACTACTTGTCTCAGGGATTATAAAACCGCATTAGAAAAAAAGAACAAAAGAAAAGATGGAACCCATTGGAATATAGATGATAGGGATTTTTATTTCTATTGTAGTGTAGTGTAGTATGCCTCCCAGGATGATGTTGACAGAGACTATTGACAGCTTTTTGGGGGTTTTGTTTTTGCAATGTTTGGGGTAGGTGTTATTTTTTGTTTCTTTATTCATAAATTTTAAGGGCAATATATGTTTTTTTTATTTTTGGGGGAAGGAGGCAGGAGCAAAATATTTCATAAATTATTATTGTTTTTAAATAAAAACTGTTATTATTGTTGTTATTATTATTCATCAATTATCATTAATATTTTATATATTTTTATTTGGCAAAATAATTCTTGGAATGTCCTTTATCAATTTTATGCAGAAATATAGGTTAGAGGTTAACCATGTTGCGGTGGGAATTGCTAAACTAAAAATGAATAACAGAAATACAGTTTGCCCCCGAGGTTCCAAAGTACAGAATGCACTTCAGATCAACAGCCGAAGCATCGTAGGGGGACCCATTCTAATGGAGACAATGTCCTCCACCCGTTTCCAGAACATTGAGGGGCCACTCAAAGAAAGGGGCAGTCGAGCTTAAGCCACAGACGATTGTCTCCATTCTGTATTTCTGTTTTATAATCAATATAATGTATTTTTCATAGTTTTAAATGGCAATAATCAGTTATAGTATGTGATTTATTACATTAACTTATAGATTTTTCTTTACAGTACAGTTATGTATTAAATCTGCGGTCTGTCTATTAAAAAAGGGATTACTACAAATAAAAAACAGATATTAGAAATCATAAATGTTCCTAATCTCTGTACGTGAGACATGGTTGTGTTATATAAGAAGCTGTCTATAGACGATATACTTATTAAAAACACATATATCTTCATGTATAAGGTAGAGACTATGACATCTCTGCAGGTCTAGATGTTATATCTAGCCTGATTGTTATCAGTAATTAATATAAATAATAATTACCTGTCTCTTGGTTCTTTCCTGCAGCTGACGGGGGTATAGGTCACTTTCACCTTCTCACTGGGCATCAGTCACCTATAAAAAGACAGAGGTATGATAACATGTCCCTTATACATGCTACAGACGCTAATATATATAACACCCTAGGGCCAGAACTACTTGTCTCAGGGATTATAAAACCGCATTAGAAAAAAAGAACAAAAGAAAAGATGGAACCCATTGGAATATAGATGATAGGGATTTTTATTTCTATTGTAGTGTAGTGTAGTATGCCTCCCAGGATGATGTTGACAGAGACTATTGACAGCTTTTTGGGGGTTTTGTTTTTGCAATGTTTGGGGTAGGTGTTATTTTTTGTTTCTTTATTCATAAATTTTAAGGGCAATATATGTTTTTTTTATTTTTGGGGGAAGGAGGCAGGAGCAAAATATTTCATAAATTATTATTGTTTTTAAATAAAAACTGTTATTATTGTTGTTATTATTATTCATCAATTATCATTAATATTTTATATATTTTTATTTGGCAAAATAATTCTTGGAATGTCCTTTATCAATTTTATGCAGAAATATAGGTTAGAGGTTAACCATGTTGCGGTGGGAATTGCTAAACTAAAAATGAATAACAGAAATACAGTTTGCCCCCGAGGTTCCAAAGTACAGAATGCACTTCAGATCAACAGCCGAAGCATCGTAGGGGGACCCATTCTAATGGAGACAATGTCCTCCACCCGTTTCCAGAACATTGAGGGGCCACTCAAAGAAAGGGGCAGTCGAGCTTAAGCCACAGACGGTTGTCTCCATTCTGTATTTCTGTTTTATAATCAATATAATGTATTTTTCATAGTTTTAAATGGCAATAATCAGTTATAGTATGTGATTTATTACATTAACTTATAGATTTTTCTTTACAGTACAGTTATATCTTAAATCTGCGGTCTGTCTATTGAAAAAGGGATTACTACAAATAAAAAACAGATATTAGAAATCATAAATGTTCCTAATCTCTGTACCTGAGACATGGTTGTGTTATCTAAGAAGCTGTCTATAGACGATATACTTATTAAAAACACATATATCTTCATGTATAAGGTAGAGACTATGACATCTCTGCAGGTCTAGATGTCATATCTAGCCTGATTGTTATCAGTAATTAATATAAATATTAATTACCTGTCTTTTGGTTCTTTCCTGCAGCTGACGGGGGTATGGGTCACTTTCACCTTCTCACCGGGCATCAGTCACCTATAAAAAGACAGAGGTATGATAACATGTCCCTTATACATGCTACAGACGCTAATATATATAACACCCTAGGGCCAGAACTACTTGTCTCAGGGATTATAAAACCGCATTAGAAAAAAAGAACAAAAGAAAAGATGGAACCCATTGGAATATAGATGATAGGGATTTTTATTTCTATTGTAGTGTAGTGTAGTATGCCTCCCAGGATGATGTTGACAGAGACTATTGACAGCTTTTTGGGGGTTTTGTTTTTGCAATGTTTGGGGTAGGTGTTATTTTTTGTTTCTTTATTCATAAATTTTAAGGGCAATATATGTTTTTTTTATTTTTGGGGGAAGGAGGCAGGAGCAAAATATTTTATAAATTATTATTGTTTTTAAAAAAAAACTGTTATTATTGTTGTTATTATTATTCATCAATTATCATTAATATTTTATATATTTTTATTTGGCAAAATAATTCTTGGAATGTCCTTTATCAATTTTATGCAGAAATATAGGTTAGAGGTTAACCATGTTGCGGTAGGAATTGCTAAACTAAAAACGAATAACAGAAATACAGTTTGCCCCCGAGGTTCCAAAGTACAGAATGCACTTCAGATCAACAGCCGAAGCATCGTAGGGGGACCCATTCTAATGGAGACAATGTCCTCCACCCGTTTCCAGAACATTGAGGGGCCACTCAAAGAAAGGGGCAGTCGAGCTTAAGCCACAGACGGTTGTCTCCATTCTGTATTTCTGTTTTATAATCAATATAATGTATTTTTCATAGTTTTAAATGGCAATAATCAGTTATAGTATGTGATTTATTACATTAACTTATAGATTTTTCTTTACAGTACAGTTATGTATTAAATCTGCGGTCTGTCTATTAAAAAAGGGATTACTACAAATAAAAAACAGATATTAGAAATCATAAATGTTCCTAATCTCTGCACGTGAGACATGGTTGTGTTATATAAGAAGCTGTCTATAGACGATATACTTATTAAAAACACATATATCTTCATGTATAAGGTAGAGACTATGACATCTCTGCAGGTCTAGATGTTATATCTAGCCTGATTGTTATCAGTAATTAATATAAATATTAATTACCTGTCTCTTGGTTCCTTTCCTGCAGCTGACGGGGGTATAGGTCACTTTCACCTTCTCACCGGGCATCAGTCACCTATAAAAAGACACAGGTATGATAACATGTCCCTTATACATGCTACAGACGCTAATATATATAACACACTAGGGCCAGAACTACTTGTCTCAGGTATTATAAAACCGCATTAGATAAAAGAACAAAAGAAAAGATGGAACCCATTGGGAAATAGATGATAGGGATTTTTATTTCTATTGTATTTCAGTGTATGAAGCCTCCCAGGAGGATGTTGACAGAGACTATTGACAGGTTTTTGGGGGTTTTGTTTTTGCAATGTTTGTGGTATGTGTTATTTTTTGTTTCTTTATTCATAAATTTTAAGGGCAATATATATTTTTTTTTATTTTTGTGGGAAGGGGCAGGAGCGAAATATTTTATAAATGATTATTGTTTTTTGTATTTTAATAAAAACTGTTATTATTGTTGTTATTATTATTCATCAATTATCATCAATATTTTATATATTTTTATTTGGCAAAATTATTCTTGGAATGTCCTTTATCAATTTTGTGCAGAAATATAGGTTAGAGGTTAGCCATGTTGCGGTGGGAATTGCTAAACTAAACATGAATAACAGAAATACAGTTTGCCCCCGAGGTTCCAAAGTACAGAATGCACTTCAGATCAACAGCCGAAGCATCGTAGGGGGACCCATTCTAATGGAGACAATGTCCTCCACCCGTTTCCAGAACATTGAGGGGCCACTCAAAGAAAGGGGCAGTCGAGCTTGAGCCACAGACGGTTGTCTCCATTCTGTATTTCTGTTTTATAATCAATATAATGTATTTTTCATAGTTTTAAATGGCAATAATCAGTTATAGTATGTGATTTATTACATTAACTTATAGATTTTTCTTTACAGTACAGTTATGTATTAAATCTGCGGTCTGTCTATTAAAAAAGGGATTACTACAAATAAAAAACAGATATTAGAAATCATAAATGTTCCTAATCTCTGCACGTGAGACATGGTTGTGTTATATAAGAAGCTGTCTATAGACGATATACTTATTAAAAACACATATATCTTCATGTATAAGGTAGAGACTATGACATCTCTGCAGGTCTAGATGTTATATCTAGCCTGATTGTTATCAGTAATTAATATAAATATTAATTACCTGTCTCTTGGTTCCTTTCCTGCAGCTGACGGGGGTATAGGTCACTTTCACCTTCTCACCGGGCATCAGTCACCTATAAAAAGACACAGGTATGATAACATGTCCCTTATACATGCTACAGACGCTAATATATATAACACACTAGGGCCAGAACTACTTGTCTCAGGTATTATAAAACCGCATTAGATAAAAGAACAAAAGAAAAGATGGAACCCATTGGGAAATAGATGATAGGGATTTTTATTTCTATTGTATTTCAGTGTATGAAGCCTCCCAGGAGGATGTTGACAGAGACTATTGACAGGTTTTTGGGGGTTTTGTTTTTGCAATGTTTGTGGTATGTGTTATTTTTTGTTTCTTTATTCATAAATTTTAAGGGCAATATATATTTTTTTTTATTTTTGTGGGAAGGGGCAGGAGCGAAATATTTTATAAATGATTATTGTTTTTTGTATTTTAATAAAAACTGTTATTATTGTTGTTATTATTATTCATCAATTATCATCAATATTTTATATATTTTTATTTGGCAAAATTATTCTTGGAATGTCCTTTATCAATTTTGTGCAGAAATATAGGTTAGAGGTTAGCCATGTTGCGGTGGGAATTGCTAAACTAAACATGAATAACAGAAATACAGTTTGCCCCCGAGGTTCCAAAGTACAGAATGCACTTCAGATCAACAGCCGAAGCATCGTAGGGGGACCCATTCTAATGGAGACAATGTCCTCCACCCGTTTCCAGAACATTGAGGGGCCACTCAAAGAAAGGGGCAGTCGAGCTTGAGCCACAGACGGTTGTCTCCATTCTGTATTTCTGTTTTATAATCAATATAATGTATTTTTCATAGTTTTAAATGGCAATAATCAGTTATAGTATGTGATTTATTAAATTAATTTATAGATTTTTCTTTACAGTACAGTTATATCTTAAATCTGCGGTCTGTCTATTGAAAAAGGGATTACTACAAATAAAAAACAGATATTAGAAATCATAAATGTTCCTAATCTCTTTACCTGAGACATGGTTGTGTTATCTAAGAAGCTGTCTATAGACGATATACTTATTAAAAACACATATATCTTCATGTATAAGGTAGAGACTATGACATCTCTGCAGGTCTAGATGTTATATCTAGCCTGATTGTTATCAGTAATTAATATAAATATTAATTACCTGTCTCTTGGTTCCTTTCCTGTAGCTGACAGGGGTATAGGTCACTTTCACCTTCTCACCGGACATCAGTCACCTATAAAAAGACACAGGTATGATAACATGTCCCTTATACACGCTACAGACGCTAATATATATATAACACACTAGGGCCAGAACTACTTGTCTCAGGGATTATAAAACCGCATTAGAAAAAAGAACAAAAGAAAAGATGGAACCCATTGGGATATAGATGATAGGGATTTTTATTTCTATTGTATTTCAGTCTATTAAGCCTCCCAGGATGATGTTGACAGACTATTGACATGTTTTTGGGGGTTTTGTTTTTGCAATGTTTGTGGTATGTGTTATTTTTTGTTTCTTTATTCATAAATGTTAAGGGCAATATATGCTTTTTTTATTTTTGTGGGAAGGGGCAGGAGCAAAATATTTTATTAATGATTATTGTTTTTTGTTTTTTAATAAAAACTGTTATTATTGTTGTTATTATTATTCATCAATTATCATCAATATTTTATATATTTTTATTTGGCAAAATAATTCTTGGAATGTCCATTATCAATTTTGTGCAGAAATTTAGGATAGAGGTTAACCATGTTGCAGTGGGAATTGCTAAACTAAAAATGTATAACAGAAATACAGTTTGCCCCCGAGGTTCCAAAGTACAGAATGCACTTCAGATCAACAACCGAAGCATCGTAGGGGGACCCATTCTAATGGAGACAATGTCCTCCACCCGTTTCCAGAACATTGAGGGGCCGCTCAAAGAAAGGGGAAGTCGAGCTTAAGCCACAGACGGTTGTCTCCATTCTGTATTTCTGTTTTATAATCAATATAATGTATTTTTCATAGTTTTAAATGGCAATAATCAGTTATAGTATGTGATTTATTACATTAACTTATAGATTTTTCTTTACAGTACAGTTATGTATTAAATCTGCGGTCTGTCTATTAAAAAAGGGATTACTACAAATAAAAAACAGATATTAGAAATCATAAATGTTCCTAATCTCTGCACGTGAGACATGGTTGTGTTATATAAGAAGCTGTCTATAGACGATATACTTATTAAAAACACATATATCTTCATGTATAAGGTAGAGACTATGACATCTCTGCAGGTCTAGATGTCATATCTAGCCTGATATTTATCAGTAATTAATATAAATATTAATTACCTGTCTGTTGGTTCTTTTACTGCAGCTGACAGGGGTATAGGTCACTTTCACCTTCTCACCGGGCATCAGTCACCTATAAAAAGACACAGGTATGATAACATGTCCCTTATACATGCTACAGACGCTAATATATATAACACCCTAGGCCGAGAACTACTTGTCTCAGGGATTATAAAACCGCATTAGAAAAAAAGAACAAAAAAAAAAGATGGAACCCATTGGGATATAGATGATAGGGATTTTTATTTCTATTGTAGTGCAGTGTAGTATGCCTCCCAGGATGATGTTGACAGAGACTATTGACAGCTTTTTGGGGGTTTTGTTTTTGCAATGTTTGGGGTAGGTGTTATTTTTTGTTTCTTTATTCATAAATTTTAAGGGCAATATATGTTTTTTTTTGGGGGGGGGAAGGGGGCAGGAGCTAAATAGTTTATAAATTATTATTGTTTTTTGTTTTTCAATAAAAACTGTTATTATTGTTGTTATTATTATTCATCAATTATCATCAATATTTTATATATTTTTATTTGGCAAAATTATTCTTGGAATGTCCTTTATCAATTTTGTGCAGAAATTTAGGATAGAGGTTAACCATGTTGCGGTGGGAATTGCTAAACTAAAAATGAATAACAGAAATACAGTTTGCCCCCGAGGTTCCAAAGTACAGAATGCACTTCAGATCAACAGCCGAAGCATCGTAGGGGGACCCATTCTAATGGAGACAATGTCCTCCACCCGTTTCCAGAACATTGAGGGGCCACTCAAAGAAAGGGGCAGTCGAGCTTGAGCCACAGACGGTTGTCTCCATTCTGTATTTCTGTTTTATAATCAATATAATGTATTTTTCATAGTTTTAAATGGCAATAATCCGTTATAGTATGTGATTTATTACATTAACTTATAGATTTTTTTTTACAGTACAGTTATATCTTAAATCTGCGGTCTGTCTATTGAAAAAGGGATTACTACAAATAAAAAACAGATATTAGAAATCATAAATGTTCCTAATCTCTGTACGTGAGACATGGTTGTGTTATATAAGAAGCTGTCTATAGACGATATACTTATTAAAAACACATATATCTTCATGTATAAGGTAGAGACTATGACATCTCTGCAGGTCTAGATGTTATATCTAGCCTGATTGTTATCAGTAATTAATATAAATATTAATTACCTGTCTCTTGGTTCCTTTCCTGCAGCTGACGGGGGTATAGGTCACTTTCACCTTCTCACCGGGCATCAGTCACCTATAAAAAGACACAGGTATGATAACATGTCCCTTATACATGCTACAGACGCTAATATATATAACACACTAGGGCCAGAACTACTTGTCTCAGGTATTATAAAACCGCATTAGATAAAAGAACAAAAGAAAAGATGGAACCCATTGGGAAATAGATGATAGGGATTTTTATTTCTATTGTATTTCAGTGTATGAAGCCTCCCAGGAGGATGTTGACAGAGACTATTGACAGGTTTTTGGGGGTTTTGTTTTTGCAATGTTTGTGGTATGTGTTATTTTTTGTTTCTTTATTCATAAATTTTAAGGGCAATATATATATTTTTTTATTTTTGTGGGAAGGGGCAGGAGCGAAATATTTTATAAATGATTATTGTTTTTTGTATTTTAATAAAAACTGTTATTATTGTTGTTATTATTATTCATCAATTATCATCAATATTTTATATATTTTTATTTGGCAAAATTATTCTTGGAATGTCCTTTATCAATTTTGTGCAGAAATATAGGTTAGAGGTTAGCCATGTTGCGGTGGGAATTGCTAAACTAAAAATGAATAACAGAAATACAGTTTGCCCCCGAGGTTCCAAAGTACAGAATGCACTTCAGATCAACAGCCGAAGCATCGTAGGGGGACCCATTCTAATGGAGACAATGTCCTCCACCCGTTTCCAGAACATTGAGGGGCCACTCAAAGAAAGGGGCAGTCGAGCTTGAGCCACAGACGGTTGTCTCCATTCTGTATTTCTGTTTTATAATCAATATAATGTATTTTTCATAGTTTTAAATGGCAATAATCAGTTATAGTATGTGATTTATTAAATTAATTTATAGATTTTTCTTTACAGTACAGTTATATCTTAAATCTGCGGTCTGTCTATTGAAAAAGGGGTTACTACAAATAAAAAACAGATATTAGAAATCATAAATGTTCCTAATCTCTTTACCTGAGACATGGTTGTGTTATCTAAGAAGCTGTCTATAGACGATATACTTATTAAAAACACATATATCTTCATGTATAAGGTAGAGACTATGACATCTCTGCAGGTCTAGATGTTATATCTAGCCTGATTGTTATCAGTAATTAATATAAATATTAATTACCTGTCTCTTGGTTCCTTTCCTGTAGCTGACAGGGGTATAGGTCACTTTCACCTTCTCACCGGACATCAGTCACCTATAAAAAGACACAGGTATGATAACATGTCCCTTATACACGCTACAGACGCTAATATATATATAACACACTAGGGCCAGAACTACTTGTCTCAGGGATTATAAAACCGCATTAGAAAAAAGAACAAAAGAAAAGATGGAACCCATTGGGATATAGATGATAGGGATTTTTATTTCTATTGTATTTCAGTCTATTAAGCCTCCCAGGATGATGTTGACAGACTATTGACATGTTTTTGGGGGTTTTGTTTTTGCAATGTTTGTGGTATGTGTTATTTTTTGTTTCTTTATTCATAAATGTTAAGGGCAATATATGCTTTTTTTATTTTTGTGGGAAGGGGCAGGAGCAAAATATTTTATTAATGATTATTGTTTTTTGTTTTTTAATAAAAACTGTTATTATTGTTGTTATTATTATTCATCAATTATCATCAATATTTTATATATTTTTATTTGGCAAAATAATTCTTGGAATGTCCTTTATCAATTTTGTGCAGAAATTTAGGATAGAGGTTAACCATGTTGCAGTGGGAATTGCTAAACTAAAAATGTATAACAGAAATACAGTTTGCCCCCGAGGTTCCAAAGTACAGAATGCACTTCAGATCAACAGCCGAAGCATCGTAGGGGGACCCATTCTAATGGAGACAATGTCCTCCACCCGTTTCCAGAACATTGAGGGGCCACTCAAAGAAAGGGGCAGTCGAGCTTAAGCCACAGACGATTGTCTCCATTCTGTATTTCTGTTTTATAATCAATATAATGTATTTTTCATAGTTTTAAATGGCAATAATCAGTTATAGTATGTGATTTATTACATTAACTTATAGATTTTTCTTTACAGTACAGTTATGTATTAAATCTGCGGTCTGTCTATTAAAAAAGGGATTACTACAAATAAAAAACAGATATTAGAAATCATAAATGTTCCTAATCTCTGTACGTGAGACATGGTTGTGTTATATAAGAAGCTGTCTATAGACGATATACTTATTAAAAACACATATATCTTCATGTATAAGGTAGAGACTATGACATCTCTGCAGGTCTAGATGTCATATCTAGCCTGATTGTTATCAGTAATTAATATAAATAATAATTACCTGTCTCTTGGTTCTTTCCTGCAGCTGACGGGGGTATAGGTCACTTTCACCTTCTCACTGGGCATCAGTCACCTATAAAAAGACAGAGGTATGATAACATGTCCCTTATACATGCTACAGACGCTAATATATATAACACCCTAGGGCCAGAACTACTTGTCTCAGGGATTATAAAACCGCATTAGAAAAAAAGAACAAAAGAAAAGATGGAACCCATTGGAATATAGATGATAGGGATTTTTATTTCTATTGTAGTGTAGTGTAGTATGCCTCCCAGGATGATGTTGACAGAGACTATTGACAGCTTTTTGGGGGTTTTGTTTTTGCAATGTTTGGGGTAGGTGTTATTTTTTGTTTCTTTATTCATAAATTTTAAGGGCAATATATGTTTTTTTTATTTTTGGGGGAAGGAGGCAGGAGCAAAATATTTCATAAATTATTATTGTTTTTAAATAAAAACTGTTATTATTGTTGTTATTATTATTCATCAATTATCATTAATATTTTATATATTTTTATTTGGCAAAATAATTCTTGGAATGTCCTTTATCAATTTTATGCAGAAATATAGGTTAGAGGTTAACCATGTTGCGGTGGGAATTGCTAAACTAAAAATGAATAACAGAAATACAGTTTGCCCCCGAGGTTCCAAAGTACAGAATGCACTTCAGATCAACAGCCGAAGCATCGTAGGGGGACCCATTCTAATGGAGACAATGTCCTCCACCCGTTTCCAGAACATTGAGGGGCCACTCAAAGAAAGGGGCAGTCGAGCTTAAGCCACAGACGATTGTCTCCATTCTGTATTTCTGTTTTATAATCAATATAATGTATTTTTCATAGTTTTAAATGGCAATAATCAGTTATAGTATGTGATTTATTACATTAACTTATAGATTTTTCTTTACAGTACAGTTATGTATTAAATCTGCGGTCTGTCTATTAAAAAAGGGATTACTACAAATAAAAAACAGATATTAGAAATCATAAATGTTCCTAATCTCTGTACGTGAGACATGGTTGTGTTATATAAGAAGCTGTCTATAGACGATATACTTATTAAAAACACATATATCTTCATGTATAAGGTAGAGACTATGACATCTCTGCAGGTCTAGATGTTATATCTAGCCTGATTGTTATCAGTAATTAATATAAATAATAATTACCTGTCTCTTGGTTCTTTCCTGCAGCTGACGGGGGTATAGGTCACTTTCACCTTCTCACTGGGCATCAGTCACCTATAAAAAGACAGAGGTATGATAACATGTCCCTTATACATGCTACAGACGCTAATATATATAACACCCTAGGGCCAGAACTACTTGTCTCAGGGATTATAAAACCGCATTAGAAAAAAAGAACAAAAGAAAAGATGGAACCCATTGGAATATAGATGATAGGGATTTTTATTTCTATTGTAGTGTAGTGTAGTATGCCTCCCAGGATGATGTTGACAGAGACTATTGACAGCTTTTTGGGGGTTTTGTTTTTGCAATGTTTGGGGTAGGTGTTATTTTTTGTTTCTTTATTCATAAATTTTAAGGGCAATATATGTTTTTTTTATTTTTGGGGGAAGGAGGCAGGAGCAAAATATTTCATAAATTATTATTGTTTTTAAATAAAAACTGTTATTATTGTTGTTATTATTATTCATCAATTATCATTAATATTTTATATATTTTTATTTGGCAAAATAATTCTTGGAATGTCCTTTATCAATTTTATGCAGAAATATAGGTTAGAGGTTAACCATGTTGCGGTGGGAATTGCTAAACTAAAAATGAATAACAGAAATACAGTTTGCCCCCGAGGTTCCAAAGTACAGAATGCACTTCAGATCAACAGCCGAAGCATCGTAGGGGGACCCATTCTAATGGAGACAATGTCCTCCACCCGTTTCCAGAACATTGAGGGGCCACTCAAAGAAAGGGGCAGTCGAGCTTAAGCCACAGACGGTTGTCTCCATTCTGTATTTCTGTTTTATAATCAATATAATGTATTTTTCATAGTTTTAAATGGCAATAATCAGTTATAGTATGTGATTTATTACATTAACTTATAGATTTTTCTTTACAGTACAGTTATATCTTAAATCTGCGGTCTGTCTATTGAAAAAGGGATTACTACAAATAAAAAACAGATATTAGAAATCATAAATGTTCCTAATCTCTGTACCTGAGACATGGTTGTGTTATCTAAGAAGCTGTCTATAGACGATATACTTATTAAAAACACATATATCTTCATGTATAAGGTAGAGACTATGACATCTCTGCAGGTCTAGATGTCATATCTAGCCTGATTTTTATCAGTAATTAATATAAATATTAATTACCTGTCTTTTGGTTCTTTCCTGCAGCTGACGGGGGTATAGGTCACTTTCACCTTCTCACCGGGCATCAGTCACCTATAAAAAGACAGAGGTATGATAACATGTCCCTTATACATGGTACAGACGCTAATATATATAACACCCTAGGGCCAGAACTACTTGTCTCAGGGATTATAAAACCGCATTAGAAAAAAAGAACAAAAGAAAAGATGGAACCCATTGGAATATAGATGATAGGGATTTTTATTTCTATTGTAGTGTAGTGTAGTATGCCTCCCAGGATGATGTTGACAGAGACTATTGACAGCTTTTTGGGGGTTTTGTTTTTGCAATGTTTGGGGTATGTGTTATTTTTTGTTTCTTTATTCATAAATTTTAAGGGCAATATATGTGTTTTTTTTTTGTGGGAAGGGGCAGGAGCGAAATATTTTATAAATGATTATTGTTTTTTGTATTTTAATAAAAACTGTTATTATTGTTGTTATTATTATTTATCAATTATCATGAATATTTTATATATTTTTATTTGGCAAAATAATTCTTGGAATGTCCTTTATCAAATTTGTGCAGAAATTTAGGTTAGAGGTTAACCATGTTGCAGTGGGAATTGCTAAACTAAAAATGAATAACAGAAATACAGTTTGCCCCCGAGTTTCCAAAGTACAGAATGCACTTCAGATCAACAGCCGAAGCATCGTAGGGGGACCCATTCTAATGGAGACAATGTCCTCCACCCGTTTCCAGAACATTGAGGGGCCACTCAAAGAAAGGGGCAGTCGAGCTTAAGCCACAGACGGTTGTCTCCATTCTGTATTTCTGTTTTATAATCAATATAATGTATTTTTCATAGTTTTAAATGGCAATAATCAGTTATAGTATGTGATTTATTACATTAACTTATAGATTTTTCTTTACAGTACAGTTATGTATTAAATCTGCGGTCTGTCTATTAAAAAAAGCGATTACTACAAATAAAAAACAGATATTAGAAATCATAAATGTTCCTAATCTCTGCACGTGAGACATGGTTGTGTTATATAAGAAGCTGTCTATAGACGATATACTTATTAAAAACACATATATCTTCATGTATAAGGTAGAGACTATGACATCTCTGCAGGTCTAGATGTCATAGCTAGCCTGATATTTATCAGTAATTAATATAAATATTAATTACCTGTCTGTTGGTTCTTTTACTGCAGCTGACAGGGGTATAGGTCACTTTCACCTTCTCACCGGGCATCAGTCACCTATAAAAAGACACAGGTATGATAACATGTCCCTTATACATGCTACAGACGCTAATATATAGAACACCCTAGGCCGAGAACTACTTGTCTCAGGGATTATAAAACCGCATTAGAAAAAAAGAACAAAAAAAAAAGATGGAACCCATTGGGATATAGATGATAGGGATTTTTATTTCTATTGTAGTGCAGTGTAGTATGCCTCCCAGGATGATGTTGACAGAGACTATTGACAGCTTTTTGGGGGTTTTGTTTTTGCAATGTTTGGGGTAGGTGTTATTTTTTGTTTCTTTATTCATAAATTTTAAGGGCAATATATGTTTTTTTTTGGGGGGGAAGGGGGCAGGAGCTAAATAGTTTATAAATTATTATTGTTTTTTGTTTTTCAATAAAAACTGTTATTATTGTTGTTATTATTATTCATCAATTATCATCAATATTTTATATATTTTTATTTGGCAAAATTATTCTTGGAATGTCCTTTATCAATTTTGTGCAGAAATTTAGGATAGAGGTTAACCATGTTGCGGTGGGAATTGCTAAACTAAAAATGAATAACAGAAATACAGTTTGCCCCCGAGGTTCCAAAGTACAGAATGCACTTCAGATCAACAGCCGAAGCATCGTAGGGGGACCCATTCTAATGGAGACAATGTCCTCCACCCGTTTCCAGAACATTGAGGGGCCACTCAAAGAAAGGGGCAGTCGAGCTTTAGCCACAGACGGTTGTCTCCATTCTGTATTTCTGTTTTATAATCAATATAATGTATTTTTCATAGTTTTAAATGGCAATAATCAGTTATAGTATGTGATTTATTACATTAACTTATAGATTTTTTTTTTACAGTACAGTTATATCTTAAATCTGCGGTCTGTCTATTGAAAAAGGGATTACCGTATATACTCGAGTATAAGCCGAGTTTTTCAGCACGATTTTTCGTGCTGAAAACACCCCCCTCGGCTTATACTCGAGTGAACTGCCCCACCCGCAGTGGTCTTCAACCTGCGGACCTCCAGAGGTTTCAAAACTACAACTCCCAGCAAGCCCGGGCAGCCATCGGCTGTCCGGGCTTGCTGGGAGTTGTAGTTTTGAAACCTCCGGAGGTCCGCAGGTTGAAGACCACTGCGGCCTTCAACATCATCCAGCCCCCTCTCACCCCCTTTAGTTCTGAGTACTCACCTCCGCTCGGCGCTGGTCCGGTGCTGCAGGACTGTCCGGTGAGGAGGTGGTCCGGTGGGATATTGTTCCGGGCTGCTATCTTCACCGGGGAGGCCTCTTCTAAGCGCTTCGGGCCCGGCCTCAGAATAGTCACGTTGCCGTGACAACGACGCAGAGGTGCGTCATTTGTGTCATTGTCAAGGCAACGCATCTATTCCGGGCCGGAAGCGCGGAGAAGAGGCGCCCCCGGTGAAGATAGCAGCCCGGACCACCTCCTCACCGGACCACCTCCTCACCGGACAGCCCTGCAGGACCGGACCAGCGCCGAGCGGAGGTGAGTACTCAGAACTAAAGGGGGTGAGAGGGGGGCTGGATGATGTTGAAGGCCGCAGTGGTCTTCAACCTGCGGACCTCCGGAGGTTTCAAAACTACAACTCCCAGCAAGCCCGGACAGCCGATGACTGCCCGGGCTTGCTGGGAGTTGTAGTTTTGAAACCTCTGGAGGTCCGCAGGTTGAAGACCACTGAGGGCGAATGATGAGAAGAGGATGATGAAGGGGGGGTGTGGGGATGATGAAGGGGGGTGGGGATGATTACAAGGGGATGATGAAGGGGGGATGTGTGGGATGATAAGGGGATGATGAAGGGGGGATGTGCGGGATGATAAGGGGATGATGAAGGGGGGATGTGTGGGATGATAAGGGGATGATGAAGGGGGGATGTGCGGGATGATAAGGGGATGATGAAGGGGGGATGTGTGGGATGATGACAAGGGGATGATGAAGGGGGATGTGTGGGATGATAAGGGGATGATGAAGGGGGGATGTGTGGGATGATGACAAGGGGATGATGATGAGGATGTTAATGACGGGTCTGGATGATGACAGGGGGGGATGAGGTATTTCCCACCCTAGGCTTATACTCGAGTCAATAACTTTTCCTGGGATTTTGGGTTGAAATTAGGGGTCTCGGCTTATACTCGGGTCGGCTTATACTCGAGTATATACGGTACTACAAATAAAAAACAGATATTAGAAATCATAAATGTTCCTAATCTCTGTACGTGAGACATGGTTGTGTTATATAAGAAGCTGTCTATAGACGATATACTTATTAAAAACACATATATCTTCATGTATAAGGTAGAGACTATGACAACTCTGCAGGTCTAGATGTTATATCTAGCCTGATTGTTATCAGTAATTAATATAAATATTAATTACCTGTCTCTTGGTTCCTTTCCTGCAGCTGACGGGGGTATAGGTCACTTTCACCTTCTCACCGGGCATCAGTCACCTATAAAAAGACACAGGTATGATAACATGTCCCTTATACATGCTACAGACGCTAATATATATAGCACACTAGGGCCAGAACTACTTGTCTCAGGTATTATAAAACCGCATTAGATAAAAGAACAAAAGAAAAGATGGAACCCATTGGGAAATAGATGATAGGGATTTTTATTTCTATTGTATTTCAGTGTATGAAGCCTCCCAGGAGGATGTTGACAGAGACTATTGACAGGTTTTTGGGGGTTTTGTTTTTGCAATGTTTGTGGTATGTGTTATTTTTTGTTTCTTTATTCATAAATTTTAAGGGCAATATATATTTTTTTTTATTTTTGTGGGAAGGGGCAGGAGCGAAATTTTTTATAAATGATTATTGTTTTTTGTATTTTAATAAAAACTGTTATTATTGTTGTTATTATTATTCATCAATTATCATCAATATTTTATATATTTTTATTTGGCAAAATTATTCTTGGAATGTCCTTTATCAATTTTGTGCAGAAATATAGGTTAGAGGTTAGCCATGTTGCGGTGGGAATTGCTAAACTAAAAATGAATAACAGAAATACAGTTTGCCCCCGAGGTTCCAAAGTACAGAATGCACTTCAGATCAACAGCCGAAGCATCAAAGGGGGACCCATTCTAATGGAGACAATGTCCTCCACCCGTTTCCAGAACATTGAGGGGCCACTCAAAGAAAGGGGCAGTCGAGCTTGAGCCACAGACGGTTGTCTCCATTCTGTATTTCTGTTTTATAATCAATATAATGTATTTTTCATAGTTTTAAATGGCAATAATCAGTTATAGTATGTGATTTATTACATTAACTTATAGATTTTTTTTTTACAGTACAGTTATATCTTAAATCTGCGGTCTGTCTATTGAAAAAGGGATTACCGTATATACTCGAGTATAAGCCGAGTTTTTCAGCACGATTTTTCGTGCTGAAAACACCCCCCTCGGCTTATACTCGAGTGAACTGCCCCACCCGCAGTGGTCTTCAACCTGCGGACCTCCAGAGGTTTCAAAACTACAACTCCCAGCAAGCCCGGGCAGCCATCGGCTGTCCGGGCTTGCTGGGAGTTGTAGTTTTGAAACCTCCGGAGGTCCGCAGGTTGAAGACCACTGCGGCCTTCAACATCATCCAGCCCCCTCTCACCCCCTTTAGTTCTGAGTACTCACCTCCGCTCGGCGCTGGTCCGGTGCTGCAGGACTGTCCGGTGAGGAGGTGGTCCGGTGGGATATTGTTCCGGGCTGCTATCTTCACCGGGGAGGCCTCTTCTAAGCGCTTCGGGCCCGGCCTCAGAATAGTCACGTTGCCGTGACAACGACGCAGAGGTGCGTCATTTGTGTCATTGTCAAGGCAACGCATCTATTCCGGGCCGGAAGCGCGGAGAAGAGGCGCCCCCGGTGAAGATAGCAGCCCGGACCACCTCCTCACCGGACCACCTCCTCACCGGACAGCCCTGCAGGACCGGACCAGCGCCGAGCGGAGGTGAGTACTCAGAACTAAAGGGGGTGAGAGGGGGGCTGGATGATGTTGAAGGCCGCAGTGGTCTTCAACCTGCGGACCTCCGGAGGTTTCAAAACTACAACTCCCAGCAAGCCCGGACAGCCGATGACTGCCCGGGCTTGCTGGGAGTTGTAGTTTTGAAACCTCTGGAGGTCCGCAGGTTGAAGACCACTGAGGGCGAATGATGAGAAGAGGATGATGAAGGGGGGGTGTGGGGATGATGAAGGGGGGTGGGGATGATTACAAGGGGATGATGAAGGGGGGATGTGTGGGATGATAAGGGGATGATGAAGGGGGGATGTGCGGGATGATAAGGGGATGATGAAGGGGGGATGTGTGGGATGATAAGGGGATGATGAAGGGGGGATGTGCGGGATGATAAGGGGATGATGAAGGGGGGATGTGTGGGATGATGACAAGGGGATGATGAAGGGGGATGTGTGGGATGATAAGGGGATGATGAAGGGGGGATGTGTGGGATGATGACAAGGGGATGATGATGAGGATGTTAATGACGGGTCTGGATGATGACAGGGGGGGATGAGGTATTTCCCACCCTAGGCTTATACTCGAGTCAATAACTTTTCCTGGGATTTTGGGTTGAAATTAGGGGTCTCGGCTTATACTCGGGTCGGCTTATACTCGAGTATATACGGTACTACAAATAAAAAACAGATATTAGAAATCATAAATGTTCCTAATCTCTGTACGTGAGACATGGTTGTGTTATATAAGAAGCTGTCTATAGACGATATACTTATTAAAAACACATATATCTTCATGTATAAGGTAGAGACTATGACAACTCTGCAGGTCTAGATGTTATATCTAGCCTGATTGTTATCAGTAATTAATATAAATATTAATTACCTGTCTCTTGGTTCCTTTCCTGCAGCTGACGGGGGTATAGGTCACTTTCACCTTCTCACCGGGCATCAGTCACCTATAAAAAGACACAGGTATGATAACATGTCCCTTATACATGCTACAGACGCTAATATATATAGCACACTAGGGCCAGAACTACTTGTCTCAGGTATTATAAAACCGCATTAGATAAAAGAACAAAAGAAAAGATGGAACCCATTGGGAAATAGATGATAGGGATTTTTATTTCTATTGTATTTCAGTGTATGAAGCCTCCCAGGAGGATGTTGACAGAGACTATTGACAGGTTTTTGGGGGTTTTGTTTTTGCAATGTTTGTGGTATGTGTTATTTTTTGTTTCTTTATTCATAAATTTTAAGGGCAATATATATTTTTTTTTATTTTTGTGGGAAGGGGCAGGAGCGAAATTTTTTATAAATGATTATTGTTTTTTGTATTTTAATAAAAACTGTTATTATTGTTGTTATTATTATTCATCAATTATCATCAATATTTTATATATTTTTATTTGGCAAAATTATTCTTGGAATGTCCTTTATCAATTTTGTGCAGAAATATAGGTTAGAGGTTAGCCATGTTGCGGTGGGAATTGCTAAACTAAAAATGAATAACAGAAATACAGTTTGCCCCCGAGGTTCCAAAGTACAGAATGCACTTCAGATCAACAGCCGAAGCATCAAAGGGGGACCCATTCTAATGGAGACAATGTCCTCCACCCGTTTCCAGAACATTGAGGGGCCACTCAAAGAAAGGGGCAGTCGAGCTTGAGCCACAGACGGTTGTCTCCATTCTGTATTTCTGTTTTATAATCAATATAATGTATTTTTCATAGTTTTAAATGGCAATAATCAGTTATAGTATGTGATTTATTAAATTAATTTATAGATTTTTCTTTACAGTACAGTTATATCTTAAATCTGCGGTCTGTCTATTGAAAAAGGGATTACTACAAATAAAAAACAGATATTAGAAATCATAAATGTTCCTAATCTCTTTACCTGAGACATGGTTGTGTTATCTAAGAAGCTGTCTATAGACGATATACTTATTAAAAACACATATATCTTCATGTATAAGGTAGAGACTATGACATCTCTGCAGGTCTAGATGTTATATCTAGCCTGATTGTTATCAGTAATTAATATAAATATTAATTACCTGTCTCTTGGTTCCTTTCCTGTAGCTGACAGGGGTATAGGTCACTTTCACCTTCTCACCGGACATCAGTCACCTATAAAAAGACACAGGTATGATAACATGTCCCTTATACACGCTACAGACGCTAATATATATATAACACACTAGGGCCAGAACTACTTGTCTCAGGGATTATAAAACCGCATTAGAAAAAAGAACAAAAGAAAAGATGGAACCCATTGGGATATAGATGATAGGGATTTTTATTTCTATTGTATTTCAGTCTATTAAGCCTCCCAGGATGATGTTGACAGACTATTGACATGTTTTTGGGGGTTTTGTTTTTGCAATGTTTGTGGTATGTGTTATTTTTTGTTTCTTTATTCATAAATGTTAAGGGCAATATATGCTTTTTTTATTTTTGTGGGAAGGGGCAGGAGCAAAATATTTTATTAATGATTATTGTTTTTTGTTTTTTAATAAAAACTGTTATTATTGTTGTTATTATTATTCATCAATTATCATCAATATTTTATATATTTTTATTTGGCAAAATAATTCTTGGAATGTCCATTATCAATTTTGTGCAGAAATTTAGGATAGAGGTTAACCATGTTGCAGTGGGAATTGCTAAACTAAAAATGTATAACAGAAATACAGTTTGCCCCCGAGGTTCCAAAGTACAGAATGCACTTCAGATCAACAACCGAAGCATCGTAGGGGGACCCATTCTAATGGAGACAATGTCCTCCACCCGTTTCCAGAACATTGAGGGGCCGCTCAAAGAAAGGGGAAGTCGAGCTTAAGCCACAGACGGTTGTCTCCATTCTGTATTTCTGTTTTATAATCAATATAATGTATTTTTCATAGTTTTAAATGGCAATAATCAGTTATAGTATGTGATTTCTTACATTAACTTATAGATTTTTCTTTACAGTACAGTTATGTATTAAATCTGCGGTCTGTCTATTAAAAAAGGGATTACTACAAATAAAAAACAGATATTAGAAATCATAAATGTTCCTAATCTCTGCACGTGAGACATGGTTGTGTTATATAAGAAGCTGTCTATAGACGATATACTTATTAAAAACACATATATCTTCATGTATAAGGTAGAGACTATGACATCTCTGCAGGTCTAGATGTCATATCTAGCCTGATATTTATCAGTAATTAATATAAATATTAATTACCTGTCTGTTGGTTCTTTTACTGCAGCTGACAGGGGTATAGGTCACTTTCACCTTCTCACCGGGCATCAGTCACCTATAAAAAGACACAGGTATGATAACATGTCCCTTATACATGCTACAGACGCTAATATATATAACACCCTAGGCCGAGAACTACTTGTCTCAGGGATTATAAAACCGCATTAGAAAAAAAGAACAAAAAAAAAAGATGGAACCCATTGGGATATAGATGATAGGGATTTTTATTTCTATTGTAGTGCAGTGTAGTATGCCTCCCAGGATGATGTTGACAGAGACTATTGACAGCTTTTTGGGGGTTTTGTTTTTGCAATGTTTGGGGTAGGTGTTATTTTTTGTTTCTTTATTCATAAATTTTAAGGGCAATATATGTTTTTTTTTGGGGGGGGAAGGGGGCAGGAGCTAAATAGTTTATAAATTATTATTGTTTTTTGTTTTTCAATAAAAACTGTTATTATTGTTGTTATTATTATTCATCAATTATCATCAATATTTTATATATTTTTATTTGGCAAAATTATTCTTGTAATGTCCTTTATCAATTTTGTGCAGAAATTTAGGATAGAGGTTAACCATGTTGCGGTGGGAATTGCTAAACTAAAAATGAATAACAGAAATACAGTTTGCCCCCGAGGTTCCAAAGTACAGAATGCACTTCAGATCAACAGCCGAAGCATCGTAGGGGGACCCATTCTAATGGAGACAATGTCCTCCACCCGTTTCCAGAACATTGAGGGGCCACTCAAAGAAAGGGGCAGTCGAGCTTGAGCCACAGACGGTTGTCTCCATTCTGTATTTCTGTTTTATAATCAATATAATGTATTTTTCATAGTTTTAAATGGCAATAATCAGTTATAGTATGTGATTTATTACATTAACTTATAGATTTTTTTTTACAGTACAGTTATATCTTAAATCTGCGGTCTGTCTATTGAAAAAGGGATTACTACAAATAAAAAACAGATATTAGAAATCATAAATGTTCCTAATCTCTGTACGTGAGACATGGTTGTGTTATATAAGAAGCTGTCTATAGACGATATACTTATTAAAAACACATATATCTTCATGTATAAGGTAGAGACTATGACATCTCTGCAGGTCTAGATGTTATATCTAGCCTGATTGTTATCAGTAATTAATATAAATATTAATTACCTGTCTCTTGGTTCCTTTCCTGCAGCTGACGGGGGTATAGGTCACTTTCACCTTCTCACCGGGCATCAGTCACCTATAAAAAGACACAGGTATGATAACATGTCCCTTATACATGCTACAGACGCTAATATATATAACACACTAGGGCCAGAACTACTTGTCTCAGGTATTATAAAACCGCATTAGATAAAAGAACAAAAGAAAAGATGGAACCCATTGGGAAATAGATGATAGGGATTTTTATTTCTATTGTATTTCAGTGTATGAAGCCTCCCAGGAGGATGTTGACAGAGACTATTGACAGGTTATTGGGGGTTTTGTTTTTGCAATGTTTGTGGTATGTGTTATTTTTTGTTTCTTTATTCATAAATTTTAAGGGCAATATATATATTTTTTTATTTTTGTGGGAAGGGGCAGGAGCGAAATATTTTATAAATGATTATTGTTTTTTGTATTTTAATAAAAACTGTTATTATTGTTGTTATTATTATTCATCAATTATCATCAATATTTTATATATTTTTATTTGGCAAAATTATTCTTGGAATGTCCTTTATCAATTTTGTGCAGAAATATAGGTTAGAGGTTAGCCATGTTGCGGTGGGAATTGCTAAACTAAAAATGAATAACAGAAATACAGTTTGCCCCCGAGGTTCCAAAGTACAGAATGCACTTCAGATCAACAGCCGAAGCATCGTAGGGGGACCCATTCTAATGGAGACAATGTCCTCCACCCGTTTCCAGAACATTGAGGGGCCACTCAAAGAAAGGGGCAGTCGAGCTTGAGCCACAGACGGTTGTCTCCATTCTGTATTTCTGTTTTATAATCAATATAATGTATTTTTCATAGTTTTAAATGGCAATAATCAGTTATAGTATGTGATTTATTAAATTAATTTATAGATTTTTCTTTACAGTACAGTTATATCTTAAATCTGCGGTCTGTCTATTGAAAAAGGGATTACTACAAATAAAAAACAGATATTAGAAATCATAAATGTTCCTAATCTCTTTACCTGAGACATGGTTGTGTTATCTAAGAAGCTGTCTATAGACGATATACTTATTAAAAACACATATATCTTCATGTATAAGGTAGAGACTATGACATCTCTGCAGGTCTAGATGTTATATCTAGCCTGATTGTTATCAGTAATTAATATAAATATTAATTACCTGTCTCTTGGTTCCTTTCCTGTAGCTGACAGGGGTATAGGTCACTTTCACCTTCTCACCGGACATCAGTCACCTATAAAAAGACACAGGTATGATAACATGTCCCTTATACACGCTACAGACGCTAATATATATATAACACACTAGGGCCAGAACTACTTGTCTCAGGGATTATAAAACCGCATTAGAAAAAAGAACAAAAGAAAAGATGGAACCCATTGGGATATAGATGATAGGGATTTTTATTTCTATTGTATTTCAGTCTATTAAGCCTCCCAGGATGATGTTGACAGACTATTGACATGTTTTTGGGGGTTTTGTTTTTGCAATGTTTGTGGTATGTGTTATTTTTTGTTTCTTTATTCATAAATGTTAAGGGCAATATATGCTTTTTTTATTTTTGTGGGAAGGGGCAGGAGCAAAATATTTTATTAATGATTATTGTTTTTTGTTTTTTAATAAAAACTGTTATTATTGTTGTTATTATTATTCATCAATTATCATTAATATTTTATATATTTTTATTTGGCAAAATAATTCTTGGAATGTCCTTTATCAATTTTATGCAGAAATATAGGTTAGAGGTTAGCCATGTTGCGGTGGGAATTGCTAAACTAAAAATGAATAACAGAAATACAGTTTGCCCCCGAGGTTCCAAAGTACAGAATGCACTTCAGATCAACAGCCGAAGCATCGTAGGGGGACCCATTCTAATGGAGACAATGTCCTCCACCCGTTTCCAGAACATTGAGGGGCCACTCAAAGAAAGGGGCAGTCGAGCTTGAGCCACAGACGGTTGTCTCCATTCTGTATTTCTGTTTTATAATCAATATAATGTATTTTTCATAGTTTTAAATGGCAATAATCAGTTATAGTATGTGATTTATTAAATTAATTTATAGATTTTTCTTTACAGTACAGTTATATCTTAAATCTGCGGTCTGTCTATTGAAAAAGGGGTTACTACAAATAAAAAACAGATATTAGAAATCATAAATGTTCCTAATCTCTTTACCTGAGACATGGTTGTGTTATCTAAGAAGCTGTCTATAGACGATATACTTATTAAAAACACATATATCTTCATGTATAAGGTAGAGACTATGACATCTCTGCAGGTCTAGATGTTATATCTAGCCTGATTGTTATCAGTAATTAATATAAATATTAATTACCTGTCTCTTGGTTCCTTTCCTGTAGCTGACAGGGGTATAGGTCACTTTCACCTTCTCACCGGACATCAGTCACCTATAAAAAGACACAGGTATGATAACATGTCCCTTATACACGCTACAGACGCTAATATATATATAACACACTAGGGCCAGAACTACTTGTCTCAGGGATTATAAAACCGCATTAGAAAAAAGAACAAAAGAAAAGATGGAACCCATTGGGATATAGATGATAGGGATTTTTATTTCTATTGTATTTCAGTCTATTAAGCCTCCCAGGATGATGTTGACAGACTATTGACATGTTTTTGGGGGTTTTGTTTTTGCAATGTTTGTGGTATGTGTTATTTTTTGTTTCTTTATTCATAAATGTTAAGGGCAATATATGCTTTTTTTATTTTTGTGGGAAGGGGCAGGAGCAAAATATTTTATTAATGATTATTGTTTTTTGTTTTTTAATAAAAACTGTTATTATTGTTGTTATTATTATTCATCAATTATCATCAATATTTTATATATTTTTATTTGGCAAAATAATTCTTGGAATGTCCTTTATCAATTTTGTGCAGAAATTTAGGATAGAGGTTAACCATGTTGCAGTGGGAATTGCTAAACTAAAAATGTATAACAGAAATACAGTTTGCCCCCGAGGTTCCAAAGTACAGAATGCACTTCAGATCAACAGCCGAAGCATCGTAGGGGGACCCATTCTAATGGAGACAATGTCCTCCACCCGTTTCCAGAACATTGAGGGGCCACTCAAAGAAAGGGGCAGTCGAGCTTAAGCCACAGACGATTGTCTCCATTCTGTATTTCTGTTTTATAATCAATATAATGTATTTTTCATAGTTTTAAATGGCAATAATCAGTTATAGTATGTGATTTATTACATTAACTTATAGATTTTTCTTTACAGTACAGTTATGTATTAAATCTGCGGTCTGTCTATTAAAAAAGGGATTACTACAAATAAAAAACAGATATTAGAAATCATAAATGTTCCTAATCTCTGTACGTGAGACATGGTTGTGTTATATAAGAAGCTGTCTATAGACGATATACTTATTAAAAACACATATATCTTCATGTATAAGGTAGAGACTATGACATCTCTGCAGGTCTAGATGTCATATCTAGCCTGATTGTTATCAGTAATTAATATAAATAATAATTACCTGTCTCTTGGTTCTTTCCTGCAGCTGACGGGGGTATAGGTCACTTTCACCTTCTCACTGGGCATCAGTCACCTATAAAAAGACAGAGGTATGATAACATGTCCCTTATACATGCTACAGACGCTAATATATATAACACCCTAGGGCCAGAACTACTTGTCTCAGGGATTATAAAACCGCATTAGAAAAAAAGAACAAAAGAAAAGATGGAACCCATTGGAATATAGATGATAGGGATTTTTATTTCTATTGTAGTGTAGTGTAGTATGCCTCCCAGGATGATGTTGACAGAGACTATTGACAGCTTTTTGGGGGTTTTGTTTTTGCAATGTTTGGGGTAGGTGTTATTTTTTGTTTCTTTATTCATAAATTTTAAGGGCAATATATGTTTTTTTTATTTTTGGGGGAAGGAGGCAGGAGCAAAATATTTCATAAATTATTATTGTTTTTAAATAAAAACTGTTATTATTGTTGTTATTATTATTCATCAATTATCATTAATATTTTATATATTTTTATTTGGCAAAATAATTCTTGGAATGTCCTTTATCAATTTTATGCAGAAATATAGGTTAGAGGTTAACCATGTTGCGGTGGGAATTGCTAAACTAAAAATGAATAACAGAAATACAGTTTGCCCCCGAGGTTCCAAAGTACAGAATGCACTTCAGATCAACAGCCGAAGCATCGTAGGGGGACCCATTCTAATGGAGACAATGTCCTCCACCCGTTTCCAGAACATTGAGGGGCCACTCAAAGAAAGGGGCAGTCGAGCTTAAGCCACAGACGATTGTCTCCATTCTGTATTTCTGTTTTATAATCAATATAATGTATTTTTCATAGTTTTAAATGGCAATAATCAGTTATAGTATGTGATTTATTACATTAACTTATAGATTTTTCTTTACAGTACAGTTATGTATTAAATCTGCGGTCTGTCTATTAAAAAAGGGATTACTACAAATAAAAAACAGATATTAGAAATCATAAATGTTCCTAATCTCTGTACGTGAGACATGGTTGTGTTATATAAGAAGCTGTCTATAGACGATATACTTATTAAAAACACATATATCTTCATGTATAAGGTAGAGACTATGACATCTCTGCAGGTCTAGATGTCATATCTAGCCTGATTGTTATCAGTAATTAATATAAATAATAATTACCTGTCTCTTGGTTCTTTCCTGCAGCTGACGGGGGTATAGGTCACTTTCACCTTCTCACTGGGCATCAGTCACCTATAAAAAGACAGAGGTATGATAACATGTCCCTTATACATGCTACAGACGCTAATATATATAACACCCTAGGGCCAGAACTACTTGTCTCAGGGATTATAAAACCGCATTAGAAAAAAAGAACAAAAGAAAAGATGGAACCCATTGGAATATAGATGATAGGGATTTTTATTTCTATTGTAGTGTAGTGTAGTATGCCTCCCAGGATGATGTTGACAGAGACTATTGACAGCTTTTTGGGGGTTTTGTTTTTGCAATGTTTGGGGTAGGTGTTATTTTTTGTTTCTTTATTCATAAATTTTAAGGGCAATATATGTTTTTTTTATTTTTGGGGGAAGGAGGCAGGAGCAAAATATTTCATAAATTATTATTGTTTTTAAATAAAAACTGTTATTATTGTTGTTATTATTATTCATCAATTATCATTAATATTTTATATATTTTTATTTGGCAAAATAATTCTTGGAATGTCCTTTATCAATTTTATGCAGAAATATAGGTTAGAGGTTAACCATGTTGCGGTGGGAATTGCTAAACTAAAAATGAATAACAGAAATACAGTTTGCCCCCGAGGTTCCAAAGTACAGAATGCACTTCAGATCAACAGCCGAAGCATCGTAGGGGGACCCATTCTAATGGAGACAATGTCCTCCACCCGTTTCCAGAACATTGAGGGGCCACTCAAAGAAAGGGGCAGTTGAGCTTAAGCCACAGACGGTTGTCTCCATTCTGTATTTCTGTTTTATAATCAATATAATGTATTTTTCATAGTTTTAAATGGCAATAATCAGTTATAGTATGTGATTTATTACATTAACTTATAGATTTTTCTTTACAGTACAGTTATATCTTAAATCTGCGGTCTGTCTATTGAAAAAGGGATTACTACAAATAAAAAACAGATATTAGAAATCATAAATGTTCCTAATCTCTGTACCTGAGACATGGTTGTGTTATCTAAGAAGCTGTCTATAGACGATATACTTATTAAAAACACATATATCTTCATGTATAAGGTAGAGACTATGACATCTCTGCAGGTCTAGATGTCATATCTAGCCTGATTGTTATCAGTAATTAATATAAATATTAATTACCTGTCTTTTGGTTCTTTCCTGCAGCTGACGGGGGTATAGGTCACTTTCACCTTCTCACCGGGCATCAGTCACCTATAAAAAGACAGAGGTATGATAACATGTCCCTTATACATGCTACAGACGCTAATATATATAACACCCTAGGGCCAGAACTACTTGTCTCAGGGATTATAAAACCGCATTAGAAAAAAAGAACAAAAGAAAAGATGGAACCCATTGGAATATAGATGATAGGGATTTTTATTTCTATTGTAGTGTAGTGTAGTATGCCTCCCAGGATGATGTTGACAGAGACTATTGACAGCTTTTTGGGGGTTTTGTTTTTGCAATGTTTGGGGTAGGTGTTATTTTTTGTTTCTTTATTCATAAATTTTAAGGGCAATATATGTTTTTTTTATTTTTGGGGGAAGGAGGCAGGAGCAAAATATTTTATAAATTATTATTGTTTTTCAAAAAAACCTGTTATTATTGTTGTTATTATTATTCATCAATTATCATTAATATTTTATATATTTTTATTTGGCAAAATAATTCTTGGAATGTCCTTTATCAATTTTATGCAGAAATATAGGTTAGAGGTTAACCATGTTGCGGTAGGAATTGCTAAACTAAAAACGAATAACAGAAATACAGTTTGCCCCCGAGGTTCCAAAGTACAGAATGCACTTCAGATCAACAGCCGAAGCATCGTAGGGGGACCCATTCTAATGGAGACAATGTCCTCCACCCGTTTCCAGATTATTGAGGGGCCACTCAAAGAAAGGGGCAGTCGAGCTTAAGCCACAGACGGTTGTCTCCATTCTGTATTTCTGTTTTATAATCAATATAATGTATTTTTCATAGTTTTAAATGGCAATAATCAGTTATAGTATGTGATTTATTACATTAACTTATAGATTTTTCTTTACAGTACAGTTATATCTTAAATCTGCGGTCTGTCTATTGAAAAAGGGATTACTACAAATAAAAAACAGATATTAGAAATCATAAATGTTCCTAATCTCTGTACCTGAGACATGGTTGTGTTATCTAAGAAGCTGTCTATAGACGATATACTTATTAAAAACACATATATCTTCATGTATAAGGTAGAGACTATGACATCTCTGCAGGTCTAGATGTTATATCTAGCCTGATTGTTATCAGTAATTAATATAAATATTAATTACCTGTCTCTTGGTTCCTTTCCTGCAGCTGACGGGGGTATAGGTCACTTTCACCTTCTCACCGGGCATCAGTCACCTATAAAAAGACACAGGTATGATAACATGTCCCTTATACATGCTACAGACGCTAATATATATAACACACTAGGGCCAGAACTTCTTGTCTCAGGTATTATAAAACCGCATTAGATAAAAGAACAAAAGAAAATATGGAACCCATTGGGAAATAGATGATAGGGATTTTTATTTCTATTGTATTTCAGTGTATTAAGCCTCCCAGGAGGATGTTGACAGAGACTATTGACAGGTTTTTGGGGGTTTTGTTTTTGCAATGTTTGTGGTATGTGTTATTTTTTGTTTCTTTATTCATAAATTTTAAGGGCAATATATATATTTTTTTATTTTTGTGGGAAGGGGCAGGAGCGAAATATTTTATAAATGATTATTGTTTTTTGTATTTTAATAAAAACTGTTATTATTGTTGTTATTATTATTCATCAATTATCATCAATATTTTATATATTTTTATTTGGCAAAATTATTCTTGGAATGTCCTTTATCAATTTTGTGCAGAAATATAGGTTAGAGGTTAACCATGTTGCGGTGGGAATTGCTAAACTAAACATGAATAACAGAAATACAGTTTGCCCCCGAGGTTCCAAAGTACAGAATGCACTTCAGATCAACAGCCGAAGCATCGTAGGGGGACCCATTCTAATGGAGACAATGTCCTCCACCCGTTTCCAGAACATTGAGGGGCCACTCAAAGAAAGGGGCAGTCGAGCTTGAGCCACAGACGGTTGTCTCCATTCTGTATTTCTGTTTTATAATCAATATAATGTATTTTTCATAGTTTTAAATGGCAATAATCAGTTATAGTATGTGATTTATTAAATTAATTTATAGATTTTTCTTTACAGTACAGTTATATCTTAAATCTGCGGTCTGTCTATTGAAAAAGGGATTACTACAAATAAAAAACAGATATTAGAAATCATAAATGTTCCTAATCTCTTTACCTGAGACATGGTTGTGTTATCTAAGAAGCTGTCTATAGACGATATACTTATTAAAAACACATATATCTTCATGTATAAGGTAGAGACTATGACATCTCTGCAGGTCTAGATGTTATATCTAGCCTGATTGTTATCAGTAATTAATATAAATATTAATTACCTGTCTCTTGGTTCCTTTCCTGTAGCTGACAGGGGTATAGGTCACTTTCACCTTCTCACCGGACATCAGTCACCTATAAAAAGACACAGGTATGATAACATGTCCCTTATACACGCTACAGACGCTAATATATATATAACACACTAGGGCCAGAACTACTTGTCTCAGGGATTATAAAACCGCATTAGAAAAAAGAACAAAAGAAAAGATGGAACCCATTGGGATATAGATGATAGGGATTTTTATTTCTATTGTATTTCAGTCTATTAAGCCTCCCAGGATGATGTTGACAGACTATTGACATGTTTTTGGGGGTTTTGTTTTTGCAATGTTTGTGGTATGTGTTATTTTTTGTTTCTTTATTCATAAATGTTAAGGGCAATATATGCTTTTTTTATTTTTGTGGGAAGGGGCAGGAGCAAAATATTTTATTAATAATTATTGTTTTTTGTTTTTTAATAAAAACTGTTATTATTGTTGTTATTATTATTCATCAATTATCATCAATATTTTATATATTTTTATTTGGCAAAATAATTCTTGGAATGTCCATTATCAATTTTGTGCAGAAATTTAGGATAGAGGTTAACCATGTTGCAGTGGGAATTGCTAAACTAAAAATATATAACAGAAATACAGTTTGCCCCCGAGGTTCCAAAGTACAGAATGCACTTCAGATCAACAACCGAAGCATCGTAGGGGGACCCATTCTAATGGAGACAATGTCCTCCACCCGTTTCCAGAACATTGAGGGGCCGCTCAAAGAAAGGGGAAGTCGAGCTTAAGCCACAGACGGTTGTCTCCATTCTGTATTTCTGTTTTATAATCAATATAATGTATTTTTCATAGTTTTAAATGGCAATAATCAGTTATAGTATGTGATTTATTACATTAACTTATAGATTTTTCTTTACAGTACAGTTATGTATTAAATCTGCGGTCTGTCTATTAAAAAAGGGATTACTACAAATAAAAAACAGATATTAGAAATCATAAATGTTCCTAATCTCTGCACGTGAGACATGGTTGTGTTATATAAGAAGCTGTCTATAGACGATATACTTATTAAAAACACATATATCTTCATGTATAAGGTAGAGACTATGACATCTCTGCAGGTCTAGATGTCATATCTAGCCTGATATTTATCAGTAATTAATATAAATATTAATTACCTGTCTGTTGGTTCTTTTACTGCAGCTGACAGGGGTATAGGTCACTTTCACCTTCTCACCGGGCATCAGTCACCTATAAAAAGACACAGGTATGATAACATGTCCCTTATACATGCTACAGACGCTAATATATATAACACCCTAGGCCGAGAACTACTTGTCTCAGGGATTATAAAACCGCATTAGAAAAAAAGAACAAAAAAAAAAAGATGGAACCCATTGGGATATAGATGATAGGGATTTTTATTTCTATTGTAGTGCAGTGTAGTATGCCTCCCAGGATGATGTTGACAGAGACTATTGACAGCTTTTTGGGGGTTTTGTTTTTGCAATGTTTGGGGTAGGTGTTATTTTTTGTTTCTTTATTCATAAATTTTAAGGGCAATATATGTTTTTTTTTGGGGGGGGGAAGGGGGCAGGAGCTAAATAGTTTATAAATTATTATTGTTTTTTGTTTTTCAATAAAAACTGTTATTATTGTTGTTATTATTATTCATCAATTATCATCAATATTTTATATATTTTTATTTGGCAAAATTATTCTTGGAATGTCCTTTATCAATTTTGTGCAGAAATTTAGGATAGAGGTTAACCATGTTGCGGTGGGAATTGCTAAACTAAAAATGAATAACAGAAATACAGTTTGCCCCCGAGGTTCCAAAGTACAGAATGCACTTCAGATCAACAGCCGAAGCATCGTAGGGGGACCCATTCTAATGGAGACAATGTCCTCCACCCGTTTCCAGAACATTGAGGGGCCACTCAAAGAAAGGGGCAGTCGAGCTTGAGCCACAGACGGTTGTCTCCATTCTGTATTTCTGTTTTATAATCAATATAATGTATTTTTCATAGTTTTAAATGGCAATAATCCGTTATAGTATGTGATTTATTACATTAACTTATAGATTTTTTTTTACAGTACAGTTATATCTTAAATCTGCGGTCTGTCTATTGAAAAAGGGATTACTACAAATAAAAAACAGATATTAGAAATCATAAATGTTCCTAATCTCTGTACGTGAGACATGGTTGTGTTATATAAGAAGCTGTCTATAGACGATATACTTATTAAAAACACATATATCTTCATGTATAAGGTAGAGACTATGACATCTCTGCAGGTCTAGATGTTATATCTAGCCTGATTGTTATCAGTAATTAATATAAATATTAATTACCTGTCTCTTGGTTCCTTTCCTGCAGCTGACGGGGGTATAGGTCACTTTCACCTTCTCACCGGGCATCAGTCACCTATAAAAAGACACAGGTATGATAACATGTCCCTTATACATGCTACAGACGCTAATATATATAACACACTAGGGCCAGAACTACTTGTCTCAGGTATTATAAAACCGCATTAGATAAAAGAACAAAAGAAAAGATGGAACCCATTGGGAAATAGATGATAGGGATTTTTATTTCTATTGTATTTCAGTGTATGAAGCCTCCCAGGAGGATGTTGACAGAGACTATTGACAGGTTTTTGGGGGTTTTGTTTTTGCAATGTTTGTGGTATGTGTTATTTTTTGTTTCTTTATTCATAAATTTTAAGGGCAATATATATATTTTTTTATTTTTGTGGGAAGGGGCAGGAGCGAAATATTTTATAAATGATTATTGTTTTTTGTATTTTAATAAAAACTGTTATTATTGTTGTTATTATTATTCATCAATTATCATCAATATTTTATATATTTTTATTTGGCAAAATTATTCTTGGAATGTCCTTTATCAATTTTGTGCAGAAATATAGGTTAGAGGTTAGCCATGTTGCGGTGGGAATTGCTAAACTAAAAATGAATAACAGAAATACAGTTTGCCCCCGAGGTTCCAAAGTACAGAATGCACTTCAGATCAACAGCCGAAGCATCGTAGGGGGACCCATTCTAATGGAGACAATGTCCTCCACCCGTTTCCAGAACATTGAGGGGCCACTCAAAGAAAGGGGCAGTCGAGCTTGAGCCACAGACGGTTGTCTCCATTCTGTATTTCTGTTTTATAATCAATATAATGTATTTTTCATAGTTTTAAATGGCAATAATCAGTTATAGTATGTGATTTATTAAATTAATTTATAGATTTTTCTTTACAGTACAGTTATATCTTAAATCTGCGGTCTGTCTATTGAAAAAGGGGTTACTACAAATAAAAAACAGATATTAGAAATCATAAATGTTCCTAATCTCTTTACCTGAGACATGGTTGTGTTATCTAAGAAGCTGTCTATAGACGATATACTTATTAAAAACACATATATCTTCATGTATAAGGTAGAGACTATGACATCTCTGCAGGTCTAGATGTTATATCTAGCCTGATTGTTATCAGTAATTAATATAAATATTAATTACCTGTCTCTTGGTTCCTTTCCTGTAGCTGACAGGGGTATAGGTCACTTTCACCTTCTCACCGGACATCAGTCACCTATAAAAAGACACAGGTATGATAACATGTCCCTTATACACGCTACAGACGCTAATATATATATAACACACTAGGGCCAGAACTACTTGTCTCAGGGATTATAAAACCGCATTAGAAAAAAGAACAAAAGAAAAGATGGAACCCATTGGGATATAGATGATAGGGATTTTTATTTCTATTGTATTTCAGTCTATTAAGCCTCCCAGGATGATGTTGACAGACTATTGACATGTTTTTGGGGGTTTTGTTTTTGCAATGTTTGTGGTATGTGTTATTTTTTGTTTCTTTATTCATAAATGTTAAGGGCAATATATGCTTTTTTTATTTTTGTGGGAAGGGGCAGGAGCAAAATATTTTATTAATGATTATTGTTTTTTGTTTTTTAATAAAAACTGTTATTATTGTTGTTATTATTATTCATCAATTATCATCAATATTTTATATATTTTTATTTGGCAAAATAATTCTTGGAATGTCCTTTATCAATTTTGTGCAGAAATTTAGGATAGAGGTTAACCATGTTGCGGTGGGAATTGCTAAACTAAAAATGTATAACAGAAATACAGTTTGCCCCCGAGGTTCCAAAGTACAGAATGCACTTCAGATCAACAGCCGAAGCATCGTAGGGGGACCCATTCTAATGGAGACAATGTCCTCCACCCGTTTCCAGAACATTGAGGGGCCACTCAAAGAAAGGGGCAGTCGAGCTTAAGCCACAGACGATTGTCTCCATTCTGTATTTCTGTTTTATAATCAATATAATGTATTTTTCATAGTTTTAAATGGCAATAATCAGTTATAGTATGTGATTTATTACATTAACTTATAGATTTTTCTTTACAGTACAGTTATGTATTAAATCTGCGGTCTGTCTATTAAAAAAGGGATTACTACAAATAAAAAACAGATATTAGAAATCATAAATGTTCCTAATCTCTGTACGTGAGACATGGTTGTGTTATATAAGAAGCTGTCTATAGACGATATACTTATTAAAAACACATATATCTTCATGTATAAGGTAGAGACTATGACATCTCTGCAGGTCTAGATGTCATATCTAGCCTGATTGTTATCAGTAATTAATATAAATAATAATTACCTGTCTCTTGGTTCTTTCCTGCAGCTGACGGGGGTATAGGTCACTTTCACCTTCTCACTGGGCATCAGTCACCTATAAAAAGACAGAGGTATGATAACATGTCCCTTATACATGCTACAGACGCTAATATATATAACACCCTAGGGCCAGAACTACTTGTCTCAGGGATTATAAAACCGCATTAGAAAAAAAGAACAAAAGAAAAGATGGAACCCATTGGAATATAGATGATAGGGATTTTTATTTCTATTGTAGTGTAGTGTAGTATGCCTCCCAGGATGATGTTGACAGAGACTATTGACAGCTTTTTGGGGGTTTTGTTTTTGCAATGTTTGGGGTAGGTGTTATTTTTTGTTTCTTTATTCATAAATTTTAAGGGCAATATATGTTTTTTTTATTTTTGGGGGAAGGAGGCAGGAGCAAAATATTTCATAAATTATTATTGTTTTTAAATAAAAACTGTTATTATTGTTGTTATTATTATTCATCAATTATCATTAATATTTTATATATTTTTATTTGGCAAAATAATTCTTGGAATGTCCTTTATCAATTTTATGCAGAAATATAGGTTAGAGGTTAACCATGTTGCGGTGGGAATTGCTAAACTAAAAATGAATAACAGAAATACAGTTTGCCCCCGAGGTTCCAAAGTACAGAATGCACTTCAGATCAACAGCCGAAGCATCGTAGGGGGACCCATTCTAATGGAGACAATGTCCTCCACCCGTTTCCAGAACATTGAGGGGCCACTCAAAGAAAGGGGCAGTCGAGCTTAAGCCACAGACGATTGTCTCCATTCTGTATTTCTGTTTTATAATCAATATAATGTATTTTTCATAGTTTTAAATGGCAATAATCAGTTATAGTATGTGATTTATTACATTAACTTATAGATTTTTCTTTACAGTACAGTTATGTATTAAATCTGCGGTCTGTCTATTAAAAAAGGGATTACTACAAATAAAAAACAGATATTAGAAATCATAAATGTTCCTAATCTCTGTACGTGAGACATGGTTGTGTTATATAAGAAGCTGTCTATAGACGATATACTTATTAAAAACACATATATCTTCATGTATAAGGTAGAGACTATGACATCTCTGCAGGTCTAGATGTTATATCTAGCCTGATTGTTATCAGTAATTAATATAAATAATAATTACCTGTCTCTTGGTTCTTTCCTGCAGCTGACGGGGGTATAGGTCACTTTCACCTTCTCACTGGGCATCAGTCACCTATAAAAAGACAGAGGTATGATAACATGTCCCTTATACATGCTACAGACGCTAATATATATAACACCCTAGGGCCAGAACTACTTGTCTCAGGGATTATAAAACCGCATTAGAAAAAAAGAACAAAAGAAAAGATGGAACCCATTGGAATATAGATGATAGGGATTTTTATTTCTATTGTAGTGTAGTGTAGTATGCCTCCCAGGATGATGTTGACAGAGACTATTGACAGCTTTTTGGGGGTTTTGTTTTTGCAATGTTTGGGGTAGGTGTTATTTTTTGTTTCTTTATTCATAAATTTTAAGGGCAATATATGTTTTTTTTATTTTTGGGGGAAGGAGGCAGGAGCAAAATATTTCATAAATTATTATTGTTTTTAAATAAAAACTGTTATTATTGTTGTTATTATTATTCATCAATTATCATTAATATTTTATATATTTTTATTTGGCAAAATAATTCTTGGAATGTCCTTTATCAATTTTATGCAGAAATATAGGTTAGAGGTTAACCATGTTGCGGTGGGAATTGCTAAACTAAAAATGAATAACAGAAATACAGTTTGCCCCCGAGGTTCCAAAGTACAGAATGCACTTCAGATCAACAGCCGAAGCATCGTAGGGGGACCCATTCTAATGGAGACAATGTCCTCCACCCGTTTCCAGAACATTGAGGGGCCACTCAAAGAAAGGGGCAGTCGAGCTTAAGCCACAGACGGTTGTCTCCATTCTGTATTTCTGTTTTATAATCAATATAATGTATTTTTCATAGTTTTAAATGGCAATAATCAGTTATAGTATGTGATTTATTACATTAACTTATAGATTTTTCTTTACAGTACAGTTATATCTTAAATCTGCGGTCTGTCTATTGAAAAAGGGATTACTACAAATAAAAAACAGATATTAGAAATCATAAATGTTCCTAATCTCTGTACCTGAGACATGGTTGTGTTATCTAAGAAGCTGTCTATAGACGATATACTTATTAAAAACACATATATCTTCATGTATAAGGTAGAGACTATGACATCTCTGCAGGTCTAGATGTCATATCTAGCCTGATTGTTATCAGTAATTAATATAAATATTAATTACCTGTCTTTTGGTTCTTTCCTGCAGCTGACGGGGGTATGGGTCACTTTCACCTTCTCACCGGGCATCAGTCACCTATAAAAAGACAGAGGTATGATAACATGTCCCTTATACATGCTACAGACGCTAATATATATAACACCCTAGGGCCAGAACTACTTGTCTCAGGGATTATAAAACCGCATTAGAAAAAAAGAACAAAAGAAAAGATGGAACCCATTGGAATATAGATGATAGGGATTTTTATTTCTATTGTAGTGTAGTGTAGTATGCCTCCCAGGATGATGTTGACAGAGACTATTGACAGCTTTTTGGGGGTTTTGTTTTTGCAATGTTTGGGGTAGGTGTTATTTTTTGTTTCTTTATTCATAAATTTTAAGGGCAATATATGTTTTTTTTATTTTTGGGGGAAGGAGGCAGGAGCAAAATATTTTATAAATTATTATTGTTTTTAAAAAAAAACTGTTATTATTGTTGTTATTATTATTCATCAATTATCATTAATATTTTATATATTTTTATTTGGCAAAATAATTCTTGGAATGTCCTTTATCAATTTTATGCAGAAATATAGGTTAGAGGTTAACCATGTTGCGGTAGGAATTGCTAAACTAAAAACGAATAACAGAAATACAGTTTGCCCCCGAGGTTCCAAAGTACAGAATGCACTTCAGATCAACAGCCGAAGCATCGTAGGGGGACCCATTCTAATGGAGACAATGTCCTCCACCCGTTTCCAGAACATTGAGGGGCCACTCAAAGAAAGGGGCAGTCGAGCTTAAGCCACAGACGGTTGTCTCCATTCTGTATTTCTGTTTTATAATCAATATAATGTATTTTTCATAGTTTTAAATGGCAATAATCAGTTATAGTATGTGATTTATTACATTAACTTATAGATTTTTCTTTACAGTACAGTTATGTATTAAATCTGCGGTCTGTCTATTAAAAAAGGGATTACTACAAATAAAAAACAGATATTAGAAATCATAAATGTTCCTAATCTCTGCACGTGAGACATGGTTGTGTTATATAAGAAGCTGTCTATAGACGATATACTTATTAAAAACACATATATCTTCATGTATAAGGTAGAGACTATGACATCTCTGCAGGTCTAGATGTTATATCTAGCCTGATTGTTATCAGTAATTAATATAAATATTAATTACCTGTCTCTTGGTTCCTTTCCTGCAGCTGACGGGGGTATAGGTCACTTTCACCTTCTCACCGGGCATCAGTCACCTATAAAAAGACACAGGTATGATAACATGTCCCTTATACATGCTACAGACGCTAATATATATAACACACTAGGGCCAGAACTACTTGTCTCAGGTATTATAAAACCGCATTAGATAAAAGAACAAAAGAAAAGATGGAACCCATTGGGAAATAGATGATAGGGATTTTTATTTCTATTGTATTTCAGTGTATGAAGCCTCCCAGGAGGATGTTGACAGAGACTATTGACAGGTTTTTGGGGGTTTTGTTTTTGCAATGTTTGTGGTATGTGTTATTTTTTGTTTCTTTATTCATAAATTTTAAGGGCAATATATATTTTTTTTTATTTTTGTGGGAAGGGGCAGGAGCGAAATATTTTATAAATGATTATTGTTTTTTGTATTTTAATAAAAACTGTTATTATTGTTGTTATTATTATTCATCAATTATCATCAATATTTTATATATTTTTATTTGGCAAAATTATTCTTGGAATGTCCTTTATCAATTTTGTGCAGAAATATAGGTTAGAGGTTAGCCATGTTGCGGTGGGAATTGCTAAACTAAACATGAATAACAGAAATACAGTTTGCCCCCGAGGTTCCAAAGTACAGAATGCACTTCAGATCAACAGCCGAAGCATCGTAGGGGGACCCATTCTAATGGAGACAATGTCCTCCACCCGTTTCCAGAACATTGAGGGGCCACTCAAAGAAAGGGGCAGTCGAGCTTGAGCCACAGACGGTTGTCTCCATTCTGTATTTCTGTTTTATAATCAATATAATGTATTTTTCATAGTTTTAAATGGCAATAATCAGTTATAGTATGTGATTTATTACATTAACTTATAGATTTTTCTTTACAGTACAGTTATGTATTAAATCTGCGGTCTGTCTATTAAAAAAGGGATTACTACAAATAAAAAACAGATATTAGAAATCATAAATGTTCCTAATCTCTGCACGTGAGACATGGTTGTGTTATATAAGAAGCTGTCTATAGACGATATACTTATTAAAAACACATATATCTTCATGTATAAGGTAGAGACTATGACATCTCTGCAGGTCTAGATGTTATATCTAGCCTGATTGTTATCAGTAATTAATATAAATATTAATTACCTGTCTCTTGGTTCCTTTCCTGCAGCTGACGGGGGTATAGGTCACTTTCACCTTCTCACCGGGCATCAGTCACCTATAAAAAGACACAGGTATGATAACATGTCCCTTATACATGCTACAGACGCTAATATATATAACACACTAGGGCCAGAACTACTTGTCTCAGGTATTATAAAACCGCATTAGATAAAAGAACAAAAGAAAAGATGGAACCCATTGGGAAATAGATGATAGGGATTTTTATTTCTATTGTATTTCAGTGTATGAAGCCTCCCAGGAGGATGTTGACAGAGACTATTGACAGGTTTTTGGGGGTTTTGTTTTTGCAATGTTTGTGGTATGTGTTATTTTTTGTTTCTTTATTCATAAATTTTAAGGGCAATATATATTTTTTTTTATTTTTGTGGGAAGGGGCAGGAGCGAAATATTTTATAAATGATTATTGTTTTTTGTATTTTAATAAAAACTGTTATTATTGTTGTTATTATTATTCATCAATTATCATCAATATTTTATATATTTTTATTTGGCAAAATTATTCTTGGAATGTCCTTTATCAATTTTGTGCAGAAATATAGGTTAGAGGTTAGCCATGTTGCGGTGGGAATTGCTAAACTAAACATGAATAACAGAAATACAGTTTGCCCCCGAGGTTCCAAAGTACAGAATGCACTTCAGATCAACAGCCGAAGCATCGTAGGGGGACCCATTCTAATGGAGACAATGTCCTCCACCCGTTTCCAGAACATTGAGGGGCCACTCAAAGAAAGGGGCAGTCGAGCTTGAGCCACAGACGGTTGTCTCCATTCTGTATTTCTGTTTTATAATCAATATAATGTATTTTTCATAGTTTTAAATGGCAATAATCAGTTATAGTATGTGATTTATTAAATTAATTTATAGATTTTTCTTTACAGTACAGTTATATCTTAAATCTGCGGTCTGTCTATTGAAAAAGGGATTACTACAAATAAAAAACAGATATTAGAAATCATAAATGTTCCTAATCTCTTTACCTGAGACATGGTTGTGTTATCTAAGAAGCTGTCTATAGACGATATACTTATTAAAAACACATATATCTTCATGTATAAGGTAGAGACTATGACATCTCTGCAGGTCTAGATGTTATATCTAGCCTGATTGTTATCAGTAATTAATATAAATATTAATTACCTGTCTCTTGGTTCCTTTCCTGTAGCTGACAGGGGTATAGGTCACTTTCACCTTCTCACCGGACATCAGTCACCTATAAAAAGACACAGGTATGATAACATGTCCCTTATACACGCTACAGACGCTAATATATATATAACACACTAGGGCCAGAACTACTTGTCTCAGGGATTATAAAACCGCATTAGAAAAAAGAACAAAAGAAAAGATGGAACCCATTGGGATATAGATGATAGGGATTTTTATTTCTATTGTATTTCAGTCTATTAAGCCTCCCAGGATGATGTTGACAGACTATTGACATGTTTTTGGGGGTTTTGTTTTTGCAATGTTTGTGGTATGTGTTATTTTTTGTTTCTTTATTCATAAATGTTAAGGGCAATATATGCTTTTTTTATTTTTGTGGGAAGGGGCAGGAGCAAAATATTTTATTAATGATTATTGTTTTTTGTTTTTTAATAAAAACTGTTATTATTGTTGTTATTATTATTCATCAATTATCATCAATATTTTATATATTTTTATTTGGCAAAATAATTCTTGGAATGTCCATTATCAATTTTGTGCAGAAATTTAGGATAGAGGTTAACCATGTTGCAGTGGGAATTGCTAAACTAAAAATGTATAACAGAAATACAGTTTGCCCCCGAGGTTCCAAAGTACAGAATGCACTTCAGATCAACAACCGAAGCATCGTAGGGGGACCCATTCTAATGGAGACAATGTCCTCCACCCGTTTCCAGAACATTGAGGGGCCGCTCAAAGAAAGGGGAAGTCGAGCTTAAGCCACAGACGGTTGTCTCCATTCTGTATTTCTGTTTTATAATCAATATAATGTATTTTTCATAGTTTTAAATGGCAATAATCAGTTATAGTATGTGATTTATTACATTAACTTATAGATTTTTCTTTACAGTACAGTTATGTATTAAATCTGCGGTCTGTCTATTAAAAAAGGGATTACTACAAATAAAAAACAGATATTAGAAATCATAAATGTTCCTAATCTCTGCACGTGAGACATGGTTGTGTTATATAAGAAGCTGTCTATAGACGATATACTTATTAAAAACACATATATCTTCATGTATAAGGTAGAGACTATGACATCTCTGCAGGTCTAGATGTCATATCTAGCCTGATATTTATCAGTAATTAATATAAATATTAATTACCTGTCTGTTGGTTCTTTTACTGCAGCTGACAGGGGTATAGGTCACTTTCACCTTCTCACCGGGCATCAGTCACCTATAAAAAGACACAGGTATGATAACATGTCCCTTATACATGCTACAGACGCTAATATATATAACACCCTAGGCCGAGAACTACTTGTCTCAGGGATTATAAAACCGCATTAGAAAAAAAGAACAAAAAAAAAAGATGGAACCCATTGGGATATAGATGATAGGGATTTTTATTTCTATTGTAGTGCAGTGTAGTATGCCTCCCAGGATGATGTTGACAGAGACTATTGACAGCTTTTTGGGGGTTTTGTTTTTGCAATGTTTGGGGTAGGTGTTATTTTTTGTTTCTTTATTCATAAATTTTAAGGGCAATATATGTTTTTTTTTGGGGGGGGGAAGGGGGCAGGAGCTAAATAGTTTATAAATTATTATTGTTTTTTGTTTTTCAATAAAAACTGTTATTATTGTTGTTATTATTATTCATCAATTATCATCAATATTTTATATATTTTTATTTGGCAAAATTATTCTTGGAATGTCCTTTATCAATTTTGTGCAGAAATTTAGGATAGAGGTTAACCATGTTGCGGTGGGAATTGCTAAACTAAAAATGAATAACAGAAATACAGTTTGCCCCCGAGGTTCCAAAGTACAGAATGCACTTCAGATCAACAGCCGAAGCATCGTAGGGGGACCCATTCTAATGGAGACAATGTCCTCCACCCGTTTCCAGAACATTGAGGGGCCACTCAAAGAAAGGGGCAGTCGAGCTTGAGCCACAGACGGTTGTCTCCATTCTGTATTTCTGTTTTATAATCAATATAATGTATTTTTCATAGTTTTAAATGGCAATAATCCGTTATAGTATGTGATTTATTACATTAACTTATAGATTTTTTTTTACAGTACAGTTATATCTTAAATCTGCGGTCTGTCTATTGAAAAAGGGATTACTACAAATAAAAAACAGATATTAGAAATCATAAATGTTCCTAATCTCTGTACGTGAGACATGGTTGTGTTATATAAGAAGCTGTCTATAGACGATATACTTATTAAAAACACATATATCTTCATGTATAAGGTAGAGACTATGACATCTCTGCAGGTCTAGATGTTATATCTAGCCTGATTGTTATCAGTAATTAATATAAATATTAATTACCTGTCTCTTGGTTCCTTTCCTGCAGCTGACGGGGGTATAGGTCACTTTCACCTTCTCACCGGGCATCAGTCACCTATAAAAAGACACAGGTATGATAACATGTCCCTTATACATGCTACAGACGCTAATATATATAACACACTAGGGCCAGAACTACTTGTCTCAGGTATTATAAAACCGCATTAGATAAAAGAACAAAAGAAAAGATGGAACCCATTGGGAAATAGATGATAGGGATTTTTATTTCTATTGTATTTCAGTGTATGAAGCCTCCCAGGAGGATGTTGACAGAGACTATTGACAGGTTTTTGGGGGTTTTGTTTTTGCAATGTTTGTGGTATGTGTTATTTTTTGTTTCTTTATTCATAAATTTTAAGGGCAATATATATATTTTTTTATTTTTGTGGGAAGGGGCAGGAGCGAAATATTTTATAAATGATTATTGTTTTTTGTATTTTAATAAAAACTGTTATTATTGTTGTTATTATTATTCATCAATTATCATCAATATTTTATATATTTTTATTTGGCAAAATTATTCTTGGAATGTCCTTTATCAATTTTGTGCAGAAATATAGGTTAGAGGTTAGCCATGTTGCGGTGGGAATTGCTAAACTAAAAATGAATAACAGAAATACAGTTTGCCCCCGAGGTTCCAAAGTACAGAATGCACTTCAGATCAACAGCCGAAGCATCGTAGGGGGACCCATTCTAATGGAGACAATGTCCTCCACCCGTTTCCAGAACATTGAGGGGCCACTCAAAGAAAGGGGCAGTCGAGCTTGAGCCACAGACGGTTGTCTCCATTCTGTATTTCTGTTTTATAATCAATATAATGTATTTTTCATAGTTTTAAATGGCAATAATCAGTTATAGTATGTGATTTATTAAATTAATTTATAGATTTTTCTTTACAGTACAGTTATATCTTAAATCTGCGGTCTGTCTATTGAAAAAGGGGTTACTACAAATAAAAAACAGATATTAGAAATCATAAATGTTCCTAATCTCTTTACCTGAGACATGGTTGTGTTATCTAAGAAGCTGTCTATAGACGATATACTTATTAAAAACACATATATCTTCATGTATAAGGTAGAGACTATGACATCTCTGCAGGTCTAGATGTTATATCTAGCCTGATTGTTATCAGTAATTAATATAAATATTAATTACCTGTCTCTTGGTTCCTTTCCTGTAGCTGACAGGGGTATAGGTCACTTTCACCTTCTCACCGGACATCAGTCACCTATAAAAAGACACAGGTATGATAACATGTCCCTTATACACGCTACAGACGCTAATATATATATAACACACTAGGGCCAGAACTACTTGTCTCAGGGATTATAAAACCGCATTAGAAAAAAGAACAAAAGAAAAGATGGAACCCATTGGGATATAGATGATAGGGATTTTTATTTCTATTGTATTTCAGTCTATTAAGCCTCCCAGGATGATGTTGACAGACTATTGACATGTTTTTGGGGGTTTTGTTTTTGCAATGTTTGTGGTATGTGTTATTTTTTGTTTCTTTATTCATAAATGTTAAGGGCAATATATGCTTTTTTTATTTTTGTGGGAAGGGGCAGGAGCAAAATATTTTATTAATGATTATTGTTTTTTGTTTTTTAATAAAAACTGTTATTATTGTTGTTATTATTATTCATCAATTATCATCAATATTTTATATATTTTTATTTGGCAAAATAATTCTTGGAATGTCCTTTATCAATTTTGTGCAGAAATTTAGGATAGAGGTTAACCATGTTGCAGTGGGAATTGCTAAACTAAAAATGTATAACAGAAATACAGTTTGCCCCCGAGGTTCCAAAGTACAGAATGCACTTCAGATCAACAGCCGAAGCATCGTAGGGGGACCCATTCTAATGGAGACAATGTCCTCCACCCGTTTCCAGAACATTGAGGGGCCACTCAAAGAAAGGGGCAGTCGAGCTTAAGCCACAGACGATTGTCTCCATTCTGTATTTCTGTTTTATAATCAATATAATGTATTTTTCATAGTTTTAAATGGCAATAATCAGTTATAGTATGTGATTTATTACATTAACTTATAGATTTTTCTTTACAGTACAGTTATGTATTAAATCTGCGGTCTGTCTATTAAAAAAGGGATTACTACAAATAAAAAACAGATATTAGAAATCATAAATGTTCCTAATCTCTGTACGTGAGACATGGTTGTGTTATATAAGAAGCTGTCTATAGACGATATACTTATTAAAAACACATATATCTTCATGTATAAGGTAGAGACTATGACATCTCTGCAGGTCTAGATGTCATATCTAGCCTGATTGTTATCAGTAATTAATATAAATAATAATTACCTGTCTCTTGGTTCTTTCCTGCAGCTGACGGGGGTATAGGTCACTTTCACCTTCTCACTGGGCATCAGTCACCTATAAAAAGACAGAGGTATGATAACATGTCCCTTATACATGCTACAGACGCTAATATATATAACACCCTAGGGCCAGAACTACTTGTCTCAGGGATTATAAAACCGCATTAGAAAAAAAGAACAAAAGAAAAGATGGAACCCATTGGAATATAGATGATAGGGATTTTTATTTCTATTGTAGTGTAGTGTAGTATGCCTCCCAGGATGATGTTGACAGAGACTATTGACAGCTTTTTGGGGGTTTTGTTTTTGCAATGTTTGGGGTAGGTGTTATTTTTTGTTTCTTTATTCATAAATTTTAAGGGCAATATATGTTTTTTTTATTTTTGGGGGAAGGAGGCAGGAGCAAAATATTTCATAAATTATTATTGTTTTTAAATAAAAACTGTTATTATTGTTGTTATTATTATTCATCAATTATCATTAATATTTTATATATTTTTATTTGGCAAAATAATTCTTGGAATGTCCTTTATCAATTTTATGCAGAAATATAGGTTAGAGGTTAACCATGTTGCGGTGGGAATTGCTAAACTAAAAATGAATAACAGAAATACAGTTTGCCCCCGAGGTTCCAAAGTACAGAATGCACTTCAGATCAACAGCCGAAGCATCGTAGGGGGACCCATTCTAATGGAGACAATGTCCTCCACCCGTTTCCAGAACATTGAGGGGCCACTCAAAGAAAGGGGCAGTCGAGCTTAAGCCACAGACGATTGTCTCCATTCTGTATTTCTGTTTTATAATCAATATAATGTATTTTTCATAGTTTTAAATGGCAATAATCAGTTATAGTATGTGATTTATTACATTAACTTATAGATTTTTCTTTACAGTACAGTTATGTATTAAATCTGCGGTCTGTCTATTAAAAAAGGGATTACTACAAATAAAAAACAGATATTAGAAATCATAAATGTTCCTAATCTCTGTACGTGAGACATGGTTGTGTTATATAAGAAGCTGTCTATAGACGATATACTTATTAAAAACACATATATCTTCATGTATAAGGTAGAGACTATGACATCTCTGCAGGTCTAGATGTTATATCTAGCCTGATTGTTATCAGTAATTAATATAAATAATAATTACCTGTCTCTTGGTTCTTTCCTGCAGCTGACGGGGGTATAGGTCACTTTCACCTTCTCACTGGGCATCAGTCACCTATAAAAAGACAGAGGTATGATAACATGTCCCTTATACATGCTACAGACGCTAATATATATAACACCCTAGGGCCAGAACTACTTGTCTCAGGGATTATAAAACCGCATTAGAAAAAAAGAACAAAAGAAAAGATGGAACCCATTGGAATATAGATGATAGGGATTTTTATTTCTATTGTAGTGTAGTGTAGTATGCCTCCCAGGATGATGTTGACAGAGACTATTGACAGCTTTTTGGGGGTTTTGTTTTTGCAATGTTTGGGGTAGGTGTTATTTTTTGTTTCTTTATTCATAAATTTTAAGGGCAATATATGTTTTTTTTATTTTTGGGGGAAGGAGGCAGGAGCAAAATATTTCATAAATTATTATTGTTTTTAAATAAAAACTGTTATTATTGTTGTTATTATTATTCATCAATTATCATTAATATTTTATATATTTTTATTTGGCAAAATAATTCTTGGAATGTCCTTTATCAATTTTATGCAGAAATATAGGTTAGAGGTTAACCATGTTGCGGTGGGAATTGCTAAACTAAAAATGAATAACAGAAATACAGTTTGCCCCCGAGGTTCCAAAGTACAGAATGCACTTCAGATCAACAGCCGAAGCATCGTAGGGGGACCCATTCTAATGGAGACAATGTCCTCCACCCGTTTCCAGAACATTGAGGGGCCACTCAAAGAAAGGGGCAGTCGAGCTTAAGCCACAGACGGTTGTCTCCATTCTGTATTTCTGTTTTATAATCAATATAATGTATTTTTCATAGTTTTAAATGGCAATAATCAGTTATAGTATGTGATTTATTACATTAACTTATAGATTTTTCTTTACAGTACAGTTATATCTTAAATCTGCGGTCTGTCTATTGAAAAAGGGATTACTACAAATAAAAAACAGATATTAGAAATCATAAATGTTCCTAATCTCTGTACCTGAGACATGGTTGTGTTATCTAAGAAGCTGTCTATAGACGATATACTTATTAAAAACACATATATCTTCATGTATAAGGTAGAGACTATGACATCTCTGCAGGTCTAGATGTCATATCTAGCCTGATTTTTATCAGTAATTAATATAAATATTAATTACCTGTCTTTTGGTTCTTTCCTGCAGCTGACGGGGGTATAGGTCACTTTCACCTTCTCACCGGGCATCAGTCACCTATAAAAAGACAGAGGTATGATAACATGTCCCTTATACATGGTACAGACGCTAATATATATAACACCCTAGGGCCAGAACTACTTGTCTCAGGGATTATAAAACCGCATTAGAAAAAAAGAACAAAAGAAAAGATGGAACCCATTGGAATATAGATGATAGGGATTTTTATTTCTATTGTAGTGTAGTGTAGTATGCCTCCCAGGATGATGTTGACAGAGACTATTGACAGCTTTTTGGGGGTTTTGTTTTTGCAATGTTTGGGGTATGTGTTATTTTTTGTTTCTTTATTCATAAATTTTAAGGGCAATATATGTGTTTTTTTTTTGTGGGAAGGGGCAGGAGCGAAATATTTTATAAATGATTATTGTTTTTTGTATTTTAATAAAAACTGTTATTATTGTTGTTATTATTATTTATCAATTATCATGAATATTTTATATATTTTTATTTGGCAAAATAATTCTTGGAATGTCCTTTATCAAATTTGTGCAGAAATTTAGGTTAGAGGTTAACCATGTTGCAGTGGGAATTGCTAAACTAAAAATGAATAACAGAAATACAGTTTGCCCCCGAGTTTCCAAAGTACAGAATGCACTTCAGATCAACAGCCGAAGCATCGTAGGGGGACCCATTCTAATGGAGACAATGTCCTCCACCCGTTTCCAGAACATTGAGGGGCCACTCAAAGAAAGGGGCAGTCGAGCTTAAGCCACAGACGGTTGTCTCCATTCTGTATTTCTGTTTTATAATCAATATAATGTATTTTTCATAGTTTTAAATGGCAATAATCAGTTATAGTATGTGATTTATTACATTAACTTATAGATTTTTCTTTACAGTACAGTTATGTATTAAATCTGCGGTCTGTCTATTAAAAAAAGCGATTACTACAAATAAAAAACAGATATTAGAAATCATAAATGTTCCTAATCTCTGCACGTGAGACATGGTTGTGTTATATAAGAAGCTGTCTATAGACGATATACTTATTAAAAACACATATATCTTCATGTATAAGGTAGAGACTATGACATCTCTGCAGGTCTAGATGTCATAGCTAGCCTGATATTTATCAGTAATTAATATAAATATTAATTACCTGTCTGTTGGTTCTTTTACTGCAGCTGACAGGGGTATAGGTCACTTTCACCTTCTCACCGGGCATCAGTCACCTATAAAAAGACACAGGTATGATAACATGTCCCTTATACATGCTACAGACGCTAATATATAGAACACCCTAGGCCGAGAACTACTTGTCTCAGGGATTATAAAACCGCATTAGAAAAAAAGAACAAAAAAAAAAGATGGAACCCATTGGGATATAGATGATAGGGATTTTTATTTCTATTGTAGTGCAGTGTAGTATGCCTCCCAGGATGATGTTGACAGAGACTATTGACAGCTTTTTGGGGGTTTTGTTTTTGCAATGTTTGGGGTAGGTGTTATTTTTTGTTTCTTTATTCATAAATTTTAAGGGCAATATATGTTTTTTTTTGGGGGGGAAGGGGGCAGGAGCTAAATAGTTTATAAATTATTATTGTTTTTTGTTTTTCAATAAAAACTGTTATTATTGTTGTTATTATTATTCATCAATTATCATCAATATTTTATATATTTTTATTTGGCAAAATTATTCTTGGAATGTCCTTTATCAATTTTGTGCAGAAATTTAGGATAGAGGTTAACCATGTTGCGGTGGGAATTGCTAAACTAAAAATGAATAACAGAAATACAGTTTGCCCCCGAGGTTCCAAAGTACAGAATGCACTTCAGATCAACAGCCGAAGCATCGTAGGGGGACCCATTCTAATGGAGACAATGTCCTCCACCCGTTTCCAGAACATTGAGGGGCCACTCAAAGAAAGGGGCAGTCGAGCTTTAGCCACAGACGGTTGTCTCCATTCTGTATTTCTGTTTTATAATCAATATAATGTATTTTTCATAGTTTTAAATGGCAATAATCAGTTATAGTATGTGATTTATTACATTAACTTATAGATTTTTTTTTTACAGTACAGTTATATCTTAAATCTGCGGTCTGTCTATTGAAAAAGGGATTACCGTATATACTCGAGTATAAGCCGAGTTTTTCAGCACGATTTTTCGTGCTGAAAACACCCCCCTCGGCTTATACTCGAGTGAACTGCCCCACCCGCAGTGGTCTTCAACCTGCGGACCTCCAGAGGTTTCAAAACTACAACTCCCAGCAAGCCCGGGCAGCCATCGGCTGTCCGGGCTTGCTGGGAGTTGTAGTTTTGAAACCTCCGGAGGTCCGCAGGTTGAAGACCACTGCGGCCTTCAACATCATCCAGCCCCCTCTCACCCCCTTTAGTTCTGAGTACTCACCTCCGCTCGGCGCTGGTCCGGTGCTGCAGGACTGTCCGGTGAGGAGGTGGTCCGGTGGGATATTGTTCCGGGCTGCTATCTTCACCGGGGAGGCCTCTTCTAAGCGCTTCGGGCCCGGCCTCAGAATAGTCACGTTGCCGTGACAACGACGCAGAGGTGCGTCATTTGTGTCATTGTCAAGGCAACGCATCTATTCCGGGCCGGAAGCGCGGAGAAGAGGCGCCCCCGGTGAAGATAGCAGCCCGGACCACCTCCTCACCGGACCACCTCCTCACCGGACAGCCCTGCAGGACCGGACCAGCGCCGAGCGGAGGTGAGTACTCAGAACTAAAGGGGGTGAGAGGGGGGCTGGATGATGTTGAAGGCCGCAGTGGTCTTCAACCTGCGGACCTCCGGAGGTTTCAAAACTACAACTCCCAGCAAGCCCGGACAGCCGATGACTGCCCGGGCTTGCTGGGAGTTGTAGTTTTGAAACCTCTGGAGGTCCGCAGGTTGAAGACCACTGAGGGCGAATGATGAGAAGAGGATGATGAAGGGGGGGTGTGGGGATGATGAAGGGGGGTGGGGATGATTACAAGGGGATGATGAAGGGGGGATGTGTGGGATGATAAGGGGATGATGAAGGGGGGATGTGCGGGATGATAAGGGGATGATGAAGGGGGGATGTGTGGGATGATAAGGGGATGATGAAGGGGGGATGTGCGGGATGATAAGGGGATGATGAAGGGGGGATGTGTGGGATGATGACAAGGGGATGATGAAGGGGGATGTGTGGGATGATAAGGGGATGATGAAGGGGGGATGTGTGGGATGATGACAAGGGGATGATGATGAGGATGTTAATGACGGGTCTGGATGATGACAGGGGGGGATGAGGTATTTCCCACCCTAGGCTTATACTCGAGTCAATAACTTTTCCTGGGATTTTGGGTTGAAATTAGGGGTCTCGGCTTATACTCGGGTCGGCTTATACTCGAGTATATACGGTACTACAAATAAAAAACAGATATTAGAAATCATAAATGTTCCTAATCTCTGTACGTGAGACATGGTTGTGTTATATAAGAAGCTGTCTATAGACGATATACTTATTAAAAACACATATATCTTCATGTATAAGGTAGAGACTATGACAACTCTGCAGGTCTAGATGTTATATCTAGCCTGATTGTTATCAGTAATTAATATAAATATTAATTACCTGTCTCTTGGTTCCTTTCCTGCAGCTGACGGGGGTATAGGTCACTTTCACCTTCTCACCGGGCATCAGTCACCTATAAAAAGACACAGGTATGATAACATGTCCCTTATACATGCTACAGACGCTAATATATATAGCACACTAGGGCCAGAACTACTTGTCTCAGGTATTATAAAACCGCATTAGATAAAAGAACAAAAGAAAAGATGGAACCCATTGGGAAATAGATGATAGGGATTTTTATTTCTATTGTATTTCAGTGTATGAAGCCTCCCAGGAGGATGTTGACAGAGACTATTGACAGGTTTTTGGGGGTTTTGTTTTTGCAATGTTTGTGGTATGTGTTATTTTTTGTTTCTTTATTCATAAATTTTAAGGGCAATATATATTTTTTTTTATTTTTGTGGGAAGGGGCAGGAGCGAAATTTTTTATAAATGATTATTGTTTTTTGTATTTTAATAAAAACTGTTATTATTGTTGTTATTATTATTCATCAATTATCATCAATATTTTATATATTTTTATTTGGCAAAATTATTCTTGGAATGTCCTTTATCAATTTTGTGCAGAAATATAGGTTAGAGGTTAGCCATGTTGCGGTGGGAATTGCTAAACTAAAAATGAATAACAGAAATACAGTTTGCCCCCGAGGTTCCAAAGTACAGAATGCACTTCAGATCAACAGCCGAAGCATCAAAGGGGGACCCATTCTAATGGAGACAATGTCCTCCACCCGTTTCCAGAACATTGAGGGGCCACTCAAAGAAAGGGGCAGTCGAGCTTGAGCCACAGACGGTTGTCTCCATTCTGTATTTCTGTTTTATAATCAATATAATGTATTTTTCATAGTTTTAAATGGCAATAATCAGTTATAGTATGTGATTTATTACATTAACTTATAGATTTTTTTTTTACAGTACAGTTATATCTTAAATCTGCGGTCTGTCTATTGAAAAAGGGATTACCGTATATACTCGAGTATAAGCCGAGTTTTTCAGCACGATTTTTCGTGCTGAAAACACCCCCCTCGGCTTATACTCGAGTGAACTGCCCCACCCGCAGTGGTCTTCAACCTGCGGACCTCCAGAGGTTTCAAAACTACAACTCCCAGCAAGCCCGGGCAGCCATCGGCTGTCCGGGCTTGCTGGGAGTTGTAGTTTTGAAACCTCCGGAGGTCCGCAGGTTGAAGACCACTGCGGCCTTCAACATCATCCAGCCCCCTCTCACCCCCTTTAGTTCTGAGTACTCACCTCCGCTCGGCGCTGGTCCGGTGCTGCAGGACTGTCCGGTGAGGAGGTGGTCCGGTGGGATATTGTTCCGGGCTGCTATCTTCACCGGGGAGGCCTCTTCTAAGCGCTTCGGGCCCGGCCTCAGAATAGTCACGTTGCCGTGACAACGACGCAGAGGTGCGTCATTTGTGTCATTGTCAAGGCAACGCATCTATTCCGGGCCGGAAGCGCGGAGAAGAGGCGCCCCCGGTGAAGATAGCAGCCCGGACCACCTCCTCACCGGACCACCTCCTCACCGGACAGCCCTGCAGGACCGGACCAGCGCCGAGCGGAGGTGAGTACTCAGAACTAAAGGGGGTGAGAGGGGGGCTGGATGATGTTGAAGGCCGCAGTGGTCTTCAACCTGCGGACCTCCGGAGGTTTCAAAACTACAACTCCCAGCAAGCCCGGACAGCCGATGACTGCCCGGGCTTGCTGGGAGTTGTAGTTTTGAAACCTCTGGAGGTCCGCAGGTTGAAGACCACTGAGGGCGAATGATGAGAAGAGGATGATGAAGGGGGGGTGTGGGGATGATGAAGGGGGGTGGGGATGATTACAAGGGGATGATGAAGGGGGGATGTGTGGGATGATAAGGGGATGATGAAGGGGGGATGTGCGGGATGATAAGGGGATGATGAAGGGGGGATGTGTGGGATGATAAGGGGATGATGAAGGGGGGATGTGCGGGATGATAAGGGGATGATGAAGGGGGGATGTGTGGGATGATGACAAGGGGATGATGAAGGGGGATGTGTGGGATGATAAGGGGATGATGAAGGGGGGATGTGTGGGATGATGACAAGGGGATGATGATGAGGATGTTAATGACGGGTCTGGATGATGACAGGGGGGGATGAGGTATTTCCCACCCTAGGCTTATACTCGAGTCAATAACTTTTCCTGGGATTTTGGGTTGAAATTAGGGGTCTCGGCTTATACTCGGGTCGGCTTATACTCGAGTATATACGGTACTACAAATAAAAAACAGATATTAGAAATCATAAATGTTCCTAATCTCTGTACGTGAGACATGGTTGTGTTATATAAGAAGCTGTCTATAGACGATATACTTATTAAAAACACATATATCTTCATGTATAAGGTAGAGACTATGACAACTCTGCAGGTCTAGATGTTATATCTAGCCTGATTGTTATCAGTAATTAATATAAATATTAATTACCTGTCTCTTGGTTCCTTTCCTGCAGCTGACGGGGGTATAGGTCACTTTCACCTTCTCACCGGGCATCAGTCACCTATAAAAAGACACAGGTATGATAACATGTCCCTTATACATGCTACAGACGCTAATATATATAGCACACTAGGGCCAGAACTACTTGTCTCAGGTATTATAAAACCGCATTAGATAAAAGAACAAAAGAAAAGATGGAACCCATTGGGAAATAGATGATAGGGATTTTTATTTCTATTGTATTTCAGTGTATGAAGCCTCCCAGGAGGATGTTGACAGAGACTATTGACAGGTTTTTGGGGGTTTTGTTTTTGCAATGTTTGTGGTATGTGTTATTTTTTGTTTCTTTATTCATAAATTTTAAGGGCAATATATATTTTTTTTTATTTTTGTGGGAAGGGGCAGGAGCGAAATTTTTTATAAATGATTATTGTTTTTTGTATTTTAATAAAAACTGTTATTATTGTTGTTATTATTATTCATCAATTATCATCAATATTTTATATATTTTTATTTGGCAAAATTATTCTTGGAATGTCCTTTATCAATTTTGTGCAGAAATATAGGTTAGAGGTTAGCCATGTTGCGGTGGGAATTGCTAAACTAAAAATGAATAACAGAAATACAGTTTGCCCCCGAGGTTCCAAAGTACAGAATGCACTTCAGATCAACAGCCGAAGCATCAAAGGGGGACCCATTCTAATGGAGACAATGTCCTCCACCCGTTTCCAGAACATTGAGGGGCCACTCAAAGAAAGGGGCAGTCGAGCTTGAGCCACAGACGGTTGTCTCCATTCTGTATTTCTGTTTTATAATCAATATAATGTATTTTTCATAGTTTTAAATGGCAATAATCAGTTATAGTATGTGATTTATTAAATTAATTTATAGATTTTTCTTTACAGTACAGTTATATCTTAAATCTGCGGTCTGTCTATTGAAAAAGGGATTACTACAAATAAAAAACAGATATTAGAAATCATAAATGTTCCTAATCTCTTTACCTGAGACATGGTTGTGTTATCTAAGAAGCTGTCTATAGACGATATACTTATTAAAAACACATATATCTTCATGTATAAGGTAGAGACTATGACATCTCTGCAGGTCTAGATGTTATATCTAGCCTGATTGTTATCAGTAATTAATATAAATATTAATTACCTGTCTCTTGGTTCCTTTCCTGTAGCTGACAGGGGTATAGGTCACTTTCACCTTCTCACCGGACATCAGTCACCTATAAAAAGACACAGGTATGATAACATGTCCCTTATACACGCTACAGACGCTAATATATATATAACACACTAGGGCCAGAACTACTTGTCTCAGGGATTATAAAACCGCATTAGAAAAAAGAACAAAAGAAAAGATGGAACCCATTGGGATATAGATGATAGGGATTTTTATTTCTATTGTATTTCAGTCTATTAAGCCTCCCAGGATGATGTTGACAGACTATTGACATGTTTTTGGGGGTTTTGTTTTTGCAATGTTTGTGGTATGTGTTATTTTTTGTTTCTTTATTCATAAATGTTAAGGGCAATATATGCTTTTTTTATTTTTGTGGGAAGGGGCAGGAGCAAAATATTTTATTAATGATTATTGTTTTTTGTTTTTTAATAAAAACTGTTATTATTGTTGTTATTATTATTCATCAATTATCATCAATATTTTATATATTTTTATTTGGCAAAATAATTCTTGGAATGTCCATTATCAATTTTGTGCAGAAATTTAGGATAGAGGTTAACCATGTTGCAGTGGGAATTGCTAAACTAAAAATGTATAACAGAAATACAGTTTGCCCCCGAGGTTCCAAAGTACAGAATGCACTTCAGATCAACAACCGAAGCATCGTAGGGGGACCCATTCTAATGGAGACAATGTCCTCCACCCGTTTCCAGAACATTGAGGGGCCGCTCAAAGAAAGGGGAAGTCGAGCTTAAGCCACAGACGGTTGTCTCCATTCTGTATTTCTGTTTTATAATCAATATAATGTATTTTTCATAGTTTTAAATGGCAATAATCAGTTATAGTATGTGATTTCTTACATTAACTTATAGATTTTTCTTTACAGTACAGTTATGTATTAAATCTGCGGTCTGTCTATTAAAAAAGGGATTACTACAAATAAAAAACAGATATTAGAAATCATAAATGTTCCTAATCTCTGCACGTGAGACATGGTTGTGTTATATAAGAAGCTGTCTATAGACGATATACTTATTAAAAACACATATATCTTCATGTATAAGGTAGAGACTATGACATCTCTGCAGGTCTAGATGTCATATCTAGCCTGATATTTATCAGTAATTAATATAAATATTAATTACCTGTCTGTTGGTTCTTTTACTGCAGCTGACAGGGGTATAGGTCACTTTCACCTTCTCACCGGGCATCAGTCACCTATAAAAAGACACAGGTATGATAACATGTCCCTTATACATGCTACAGACGCTAATATATATAACACCCTAGGCCGAGAACTACTTGTCTCAGGGATTATAAAACCGCATTAGAAAAAAAGAACAAAAAAAAAAGATGGAACCCATTGGGATATAGATGATAGGGATTTTTATTTCTATTGTAGTGCAGTGTAGTATGCCTCCCAGGATGATGTTGACAGAGACTATTGACAGCTTTTTGGGGGTTTTGTTTTTGCAATGTTTGGGGTAGGTGTTATTTTTTGTTTCTTTATTCATAAATTTTAAGGGCAATATATGTTTTTTTTTGGGGGGGGAAGGGGGCAGGAGCTAAATAGTTTATAAATTATTATTGTTTTTTGTTTTTCAATAAAAACTGTTATTATTGTTGTTATTATTATTCATCAATTATCATCAATATTTTATATATTTTTATTTGGCAAAATTATTCTTGTAATGTCCTTTATCAATTTTGTGCAGAAATTTAGGATAGAGGTTAACCATGTTGCGGTGGGAATTGCTAAACTAAAAATGAATAACAGAAATACAGTTTGCCCCCGAGGTTCCAAAGTACAGAATGCACTTCAGATCAACAGCCGAAGCATCGTAGGGGGACCCATTCTAATGGAGACAATGTCCTCCACCCGTTTCCAGAACATTGAGGGGCCACTCAAAGAAAGGGGCAGTCGAGCTTGAGCCACAGACGGTTGTCTCCATTCTGTATTTCTGTTTTATAATCAATATAATGTATTTTTCATAGTTTTAAATGGCAATAATCAGTTATAGTATGTGATTTATTACATTAACTTATAGATTTTTTTTTACAGTACAGTTATATCTTAAATCTGCGGTCTGTCTATTGAAAAAGGGATTACTACAAATAAAAAACAGATATTAGAAATCATAAATGTTCCTAATCTCTGTACGTGAGACATGGTTGTGTTATATAAGAAGCTGTCTATAGACGATATACTTATTAAAAACACATATATCTTCATGTATAAGGTAGAGACTATGACATCTCTGCAGGTCTAGATGTTATATCTAGCCTGATTGTTATCAGTAATTAATATAAATATTAATTACCTGTCTCTTGGTTCCTTTCCTGCAGCTGACGGGGGTATAGGTCACTTTCACCTTCTCACCGGGCATCAGTCACCTATAAAAAGACACAGGTATGATAACATGTCCCTTATACATGCTACAGACGCTAATATATATAACACACTAGGGCCAGAACTACTTGTCTCAGGTATTATAAAACCGCATTAGATAAAAGAACAAAAGAAAAGATGGAACCCATTGGGAAATAGATGATAGGGATTTTTATTTCTATTGTATTTCAGTGTATGAAGCCTCCCAGGAGGATGTTGACAGAGACTATTGACAGGTTATTGGGGGTTTTGTTTTTGCAATGTTTGTGGTATGTGTTATTTTTTGTTTCTTTATTCATAAATTTTAAGGGCAATATATATATTTTTTTATTTTTGTGGGAAGGGGCAGGAGCGAAATATTTTATAAATGATTATTGTTTTTTGTATTTTAATAAAAACTGTTATTATTGTTGTTATTATTATTCATCAATTATCATCAATATTTTATATATTTTTATTTGGCAAAATTATTCTTGGAATGTCCTTTATCAATTTTGTGCAGAAATATAGGTTAGAGGTTAGCCATGTTGCGGTGGGAATTGCTAAACTAAAAATGAATAACAGAAATACAGTTTGCCCCCGAGGTTCCAAAGTACAGAATGCACTTCAGATCAACAGCCGAAGCATCGTAGGGGGACCCATTCTAATGGAGACAATGTCCTCCACCCGTTTCCAGAACATTGAGGGGCCACTCAAAGAAAGGGGCAGTCGAGCTTGAGCCACAGACGGTTGTCTCCATTCTGTATTTCTGTTTTATAATCAATATAATGTATTTTTCATAGTTTTAAATGGCAATAATCAGTTATAGTATGTGATTTATTAAATTAATTTATAGATTTTTCTTTACAGTACAGTTATATCTTAAATCTGCGGTCTGTCTATTGAAAAAGGGATTACTACAAATAAAAAACAGATATTAGAAATCATAAATGTTCCTAATCTCTTTACCTGAGACATGGTTGTGTTATCTAAGAAGCTGTCTATAGACGATATACTTATTAAAAACACATATATCTTCATGTATAAGGTAGAGACTATGACATCTCTGCAGGTCTAGATGTTATATCTAGCCTGATTGTTATCAGTAATTAATATAAATATTAATTACCTGTCTCTTGGTTCCTTTCCTGTAGCTGACAGGGGTATAGGTCACTTTCACCTTCTCACCGGACATCAGTCACCTATAAAAAGACACAGGTATGATAACATGTCCCTTATACACGCTACAGACGCTAATATATATATAACACACTAGGGCCAGAACTACTTGTCTCAGGGATTATAAAACCGCATTAGAAAAAAGAACAAAAGAAAAGATGGAACCCATTGGGATATAGATGATAGGGATTTTTATTTCTATTGTATTTCAGTCTATTAAGCCTCCCAGGATGATGTTGACAGACTATTGACATGTTTTTGGGGGTTTTGTTTTTGCAATGTTTGTGGTATGTGTTATTTTTTGTTTCTTTATTCATAAATGTTAAGGGCAATATATGCTTTTTTTATTTTTGTGGGAAGGGGCAGGAGCAAAATATTTTATTAATGATTATTGTTTTTTGTTTTTTAATAAAAACTGTTATTATTGTTGTTATTATTATTCATCAATTATCATTAATATTTTATATATTTTTATTTGGCAAAATAATTCTTGGAATGTCCTTTATCAATTTTATGCAGAAATATAGGTTAGAGGTTAGCCATGTTGCGGTGGGAATTGCTAAACTAAAAATGAATAACAGAAATACAGTTTGCCCCCGAGGTTCCAAAGTACAGAATGCACTTCAGATCAACAGCCGAAGCATCGTAGGGGGACCCATTCTAATGGAGACAATGTCCTCCACCCGTTTCCAGAACATTGAGGGGCCACTCAAAGAAAGGGGCAGTTGAGCTTAAGCCACAGACGGTTGTCTCCATTCTGTATTTCTGTTTTATAATCAATATAATGTATTTTTCATAGTTTTAAATGGCAATAATCAGTTATAGTATGTGATTTATTACATTAACTTATAGATTTTTCTTTACAGTACAGTTATATCTTAAATCTGCGGTCTGTCTATTGAAAAAGGGATTACTACAAATAAAAAACAGATATTAGAAATCATAAATGTTCCTAATCTCTGTACCTGAGACATGGTTGTGTTATCTAAGAAGCTGTCTATAGACGATATACTTATTAAAAACACATATATCTTCATGTATAAGGTAGAGACTATGACATCTCTGCAGGTCTAGATGTCATATCTAGCCTGATTGTTATCAGTAATTAATATAAATATTAATTACCTGTCTTTTGGTTCTTTCCTGCAGCTGACGGGGGTATAGGTCACTTTCACCTTCTCACCGGGCATCAGTCACCTATAAAAAGACAGAGGTATGATAACATGTCCCTTATACATGCTACAGACGCTAATATATATAACACCCTAGGGTCAGAACTACTTGTCTCAGGGATTATAAAACCGCATTAGAAAAAAAGAACAAAAGAAAAGATGGAACCCATTGGAATATAGATGATAGGGATTTTTATTTCTATTGTAGTGTAGTGTAGTATGCCTCCCAGGATGATGTTGACAGAGACTATTGACAGCTTTTTGGGGGTTTTGTTTTTGCAATGTTTGGGGTAGGTGTTATTTTTTGTTTCTTTATTCATAAATTTTAAGGGCAATATATGTTTTTTTTATTTTTGGGGGAAGGAGGCAGGAGCAAAATATTTTATAAATTATTATTGTTTTTCAAAAAAAACTGTTATTATTGTTGTTATTATTATTCATCAATTATCATTAATATTTTATATATTTTTATTTGGCAAAATAATTCTTGGAATGTCCTTTATCAATTTTATGCAGAAATATAGGTTAGAGGTTAACCATGTTGCGGTAGGAATTGCTAAACTAAAAACGAATAACAGAAATACAGTTTGCCCCCGAGGTTCCAAAGTACAGAATGCACTTCAGATCAACAGCCGAAGCATCGTAGGGGGACCCATTCTAATGGAGACAATGTCCTCCACCCGTTTCCAGATTATTGAGGGGCCACTCAAAGAAAGGGGCAGTCGAGCTTAAGCCACAGACGGTTGTCTCCATTCTGTATTTCTGTTTTATAATCAATATAATGTATTTTTCATAGTTTTAAATGGCAATAATCAGTTATAGTATGTGATTTATTACATTAACTTATAGATTTTTCTTTACAGTACAGTTATATCTTAAATCTGCGGTCTGTCTATTGAAAAAGGGATTACTACAAATAAAAAACAGATATTAGAAATCATAAATGTTCCTAATCTCTGTACCTGAGACATGGTTGTGTTATCTAAGAAGCTGTCTATAGACGATATACTTATTAAAAACACATATATCTTCATGTATAAGGTAGAGACTATGACATCTCTGCAGGTCTAGATGTTATATCTAGCCTGATTGTTATCAGTAATTAATATAAATATTAATTACCTGTCTCTTGGTTCCTTTCCTGCAGCTGACGGGGGTATAGGTCACTTTCACCTTCTCACCGGGCATCAGTCACCTATAAAAAGACACAGGTATGATAACATGTCCCTTATACATGCTACAGACGCTAATATATATAACACACTAGGGCCAGAACTTCTTGTCTCAGGTATTATAAAACCGCATTAGATAAAAGAACAAAAGAAAATATGGAACCCATTGGGAAATAGATGATAGGGATTTTTATTTCTATTGTATTTCAGTGTATTAAGCCTCCCAGGAGGATGTTGACAGAGACTATTGACAGGTTTTTGGGGGTTTTGTTTTTGCAATGTTTGTGGTATGTGTTATTTTTTGTTTCTTTATTCATAAATTTTAAGGGCAATATATATATTTTTTTATTTTTGTGGGAAGGGGCAGGAGCGAAATATTTTATAAATGATTATTGTTTTTTGTATTTTAATAAAAACTGTTATTATTGTTGTTATTATTATTCATCAATTATCATCAATATTTTATATATTTTTATTTGGCAAAATTATTCTTGGAATGTCCTTTATCAATTTTGTGCAGAAATATAGGTTAGAGGTTAACCATGTTGCGGTGGGAATTGCTAAACTAAACATGAATAACAGAAATACAGTTTGCCCCCGAGGTTCCAAAGTACAGAATGCACTTCAGATCAACAGCCGAAGCATCGTAGGGGGACCCATTCTAATGGAGACAATGTCCTCCACCCGTTTCCAGAACATTGAGGGGCCACTCAAAGAAAGGGGCAGTCGAGCTTGAGCCACAGACGGTTGTCTCCATTCTGTATTTCTGTTTTATAATCAATATAATGTATTTTTCATAGTTTTAAATGGCAATAATCAGTTATAGTATGTGATTTATTAAATTAATTTATAGATTTTTCTTTACAGTACAGTTATATCTTAAACCTGCGGTCTGTCTATTGAAAAAGGGATTACTACAAATAAAAAACAGATATTAGAAATCATAAATGTTCCTAATCTCTTTACCTGAGACATGGTTGTGTTATCTAAGAAGCTGTCTATAGACGATATACTTATTAAAAACACATATATCTTCATGTATAAGGTAGAGACTATGACATCTCTGCAGGTCTAGATGTTATATCTAGCCTGATTGTTATCAGTAATTAATATAAATATTAATTACCTGTCTCTTGGTTCCTTTCCTGTAGCTGACAGGGGTATAGGTCACTTTCACCTTCTCACCGGACATCAGTCACCTATAAAAAGACACAGGTATGATAACATGTCCCTTATACACGCTACAGACGCTAATATATATATAACACACTAGGGCCAGAACTACTTGTCTCAGGGATTATAAAACCGCATTAGAAAAAAGAACAAAAGAAAAGATGGAACCCATTGGGATATAGATGATAGGGATTTTTATTTCTATTGTATTTCAGTCTATTAAGCCTCCCAGGATGATGTTGACAGACTATTGACATGTTTTTGGGGGTTTTGTTTTTGCAATGTTTGTGGTATGTGTTATTTTTTGTTTCTTTATTCATAAATGTTAAGGGCAATATATGCTTTTTTTATTTTTGTGGGAAGGGGCAGGAGCAAAATATTTTATTAATAATTATTGGTTTTTGTTTTTTAATAAAAACTGTTATTATTGTTGTTATTATTATTCATCAATTATCATCAATATTTTATATATTTTTATTTGGCAAAATAATTCTTGGAATGTCCATTATCAATTTTGTGCAGAAATTTAGGATAGAGGTTAACCATGTTGCAGTGGGAATTGCTAAACTAAAAATGTATAACAGAAATACAGTTTGCCCCCGAGGTTCCAAAGTACAGAATGCACTTCAGATCAACAACCGAAGCATCGTAGGGGGACCCATTCTAATGGAGACAATGTCCTCCACCCGTTTCCAGAACATTGAGGGGCCGCTCAAAGAAAGGGGAAGTCGAGCTTAAGCCACAGACGGTTGTCTCCATTCTGTATTTCTGTTTTATAATCAATATAATGTATTTTTCATAGTTTTAAATGGCAATAATCAGTTATAGTATGTGATTTATTACATTAACTTATAGATTTTTCTTTACAGTACAGTTATGTATTAAATCTGCGGTCTGTCTATTAAAAAAGGGATTACTACAAATAAAAAACAGATATTAGAAATCATAAATGTTCCTAATCTCTGCACGTGAGACATGGTTGTGTTATATAAGAAGCTGTCTATAGACGATATACTTATTAAAAACACATATATCTTCATGTATAAGGTAGAGACTATGACATCTCTGCAGGTCTAGATGTCATATCTAGCCTGATATTTATCAGTAATTAATATAAATATTAATTACCTGTCTGTTGGTTCTTTTACTGCAGCTGACAGGGGTATAGGTCACTTTCACCTTCTCACCGGGCATCAGTCACCTATAAAAAGACACAGGTATGATAACATGTCCCTTATACATGCTACAGACGCTAATATATATAACACCCTAGGCCGAGAACTACTTGTCTCAGGGATTATAAAACCGCATTAGAAAAAAAGAACAAAAAAAAAAGATGGAACCCATTGGGATATAGATGATAGGGATTTTTATTTCTATTGTAGTGCAGTGTAGTATGCCTCCCAGGATGATGTTGACAGAGACTATTGACAGCTTTTTGGGGTTTTTGTTTTTGCAATGTTTGGGGTAGGTGTTATTTTTTGTTTCTTTATTCATAAATTTTAAGGGCAATATATGTTTTTTTTTTTTGGGGGGGGAAGGGGGCAGGAGCTAAATAGTTTATAAATTATTATTGTTTTTTGTTTTTCAATAAAAACTGTTATTATTGTTGTTATTATTATTCATCAATTATCATCAATATTTTATATATTTTTATTTGGCAAAATTATTCTTGGAATGTCCTTTATCAATTTTGTGCAGAAATTTAGGATAGAGGTTAACCATGTTGCGGTGGGAATTGCTAAACTAAAAATGAATAACAGAAATACAGTTTGCCCCCGAGGTTCCAAAGTACAGAATGCACTTCAGATCAACAGCCGAAGCATCGTAGGGGGACCCATTCTAATGGAGACAATGTCCTCCACCCGTTTCCAGAACATTGAGGGGCCACTCAAAGAAAGGGGCAGTCGAGCTTGAGCCACAGACGGTTGTCTCCATTCTGTATTTCTGTTTTATAATCAATATAATGTATTTTTCATAGTTTTAAATGGCAATAATCCGTTATAGTATGTGATTTATTACATTAACTTATAGATTTTTTTTACAGTACAGTTATATCTTAAATCTGCGGTCTGTCTATTGAAAAAGGGATTACTACAAATAAAAAACAGATATTAGAAATCATAAATGTTCCTAATCTCTGTACGTGAGACATGGTTGTGTTATATAATAAGCTGTCTATAGACGATATACTTATTAAAAACACATATATCTTCATGTATAAGGTAGAGACTATGACATCTCTGCAGGTCTAGATGTTATATCTAGCCTGATTGTTATCAGTAATTAATATAAATATTAATTACCTGTCTCTTGGTTCCTTTCCTGCAGCTGACGGGGGTATAGGTCACTTTCACCTTCTCACCGGGCATCAGTCACCTATAAAAAGACACAGGTATGATAACATGTCCCTTATACATGCTACAGACGCTAATATATATAACACACTAGGGCCAGAACTACTTGTCTCAGGTATTATAAAACCGCATTAGATAAAAGAACAAAAGAAAAGATGGAACCCATTGGGAAATAGATGATAGGGATTTTTATTTCTATTGTATTTCAGTGTATGAAGCCTCCCAGGAGGATGTTGACAGAGACTATTGACAGGTTTTTGGGGGTTTTGTTTTTGCAATGTTTGTGGTATGTGTTATTTTTTGTTTCTTTATTCATAAATTTTAAGGGCAATATATATATTTTTTTATTTTTGTGGGAAGGGGCAGGAGCGAAATATTTTATAAATGATTATTGTTTTTTGTATTTTAATAAAAACTGTTATTATTGTTGTTATTATTATTCATCAATTATCATCAATATTTTATATATTTTTATTTGGCAAAATTATTCTTGGAATGTCCTTTATCAATTTTGTGCAGAAATATAGGTTAGAGGTTAGCCATGTTGCGGTGGGAATTGCTAAACTAAAAATGAATAACAGAAATACAGTTTGCCCCCGAGGTTCCAAAGTACAGAATGCACTTCAGATCAACAGCCGAAGCATCGTAGGGGGACCCATTCTAATGGAGACAATGTCCTCCACCCGTTTCCAGAACATTGAGGGGCCACTCAAAGAAAGGGGCAGTCGAGCTTGAGCCACAGACGGTTGTCTCCATTCTGTATTTCTGTTTTATAATCAATATAATGTATTTTTCATAGTTTTAAATGGCAATAATCAGTTATAGTATGTGATTTATTAAATTAATTTATAGATTTTTCTTTACAGTACAGTTATATCTTAAATCTGCGGTCTGTCTATTGAAAAAGGGGTTACTACAAATAAAAAACAGATATTAGAAATCATAAATGTTCCTAATCTCTTTACCTGAGACATGGTTGTGTTATCTAAGAAGCTGTCTATAGACGATATACTTATTAAAAACACATATATCTTCATGTATAAGGTAGAGACTATGACATCTCTGCAGGTCTAGATGTTATATCTAGCCTGATTGTTATCAGTAATTAATATAAATATTAATTACCTGTCTCTTGGTTCCTTTCCTGTAGCTGACAGGGGTATAGGTCACTTTCACCTTCTCACCGGACATCAGTCACCTATAAAAAGACACAGGTATGATAACATGTCCCTTATACACGCTACAGACGCTAATATATATATAACACACTAGGGCCAGAACTACTTGTCTCAGGGATTATAAAACCGCATTAGAAAAAAGAACAAAAGAAAAGATGGAACCCATTGGGATATAGATGATAGGGATTTTTATTTCTATTGTATTTCAGTCTATTAAGCCTCCCAGGATGATGTTGACAGACTATTGACATGTTTTTGGGGGTTTTGTTTTTGCAATGTTTGTGGTATGTGTTATTTTTTGTTTCTTTATTCATAAATGTTAAGGGCAATATATGCTTTTTTTATTTTTGTGGGAAGGGGCAGGAGCAAAATATTTTATTAATGATTATTGTTTTTTGTTTTTTAATAAAAACTGTTATTATTGTTGTTATTATTATTCATCAATTATCATTAATATTTTATATATTTTTATTTGGCAAAATAATTCTTGGAATGTCCTTTATCAATTTTATGCAGAAATATAGGTTAGAGGTTAACCATGTTGCGGTGGGAATTGCTAAACTAAAAATGAATAACAGAAATACAGTTTGCCCCCGAGGTTCCAAAGTACAGAATGCACTTCAGATCAACAGCCGAAGCATCGTAGGGGGACCCATTCTAATGGAGACAATGTCCTCCACCCGTTTCCAGAACATTGAGGGGCCACTCAAAGAAAGGGGCAGTCGAGCTTAAGCCACAGACGGTTGTCTCCATTCTGTATTTCTGTTTTATAATCAATATAATGTATTTTTCATAGTTTTAAATGGCAATAATCAGTTATAGTATGTGATTTATTACATTAACTTATAGATTTTTCTTTACAGTACAGTTATATCTTAAATCTGCGGTCTGTCTATTGAAAAAGGGATTACTACAAATAAAAAACAGATATTAGAAATCATAAATGTTCCTAATCTCTGTACCTGAGACATGGTTGTGTTATCTAAGAAGCTGTCTATAGACGATATACTTATTAAAAACACATATATCTTCATGTATAAGGTAGAGACTATGACATCTCTGCAGGTCTAGATGTCATATCTAGCCTGATTGTTATCAGTAATTAATATAAATATTAATTACCTGTCTTTTGGTTCTTTCCTGCAGCTGACGGGGGTATAGGTCACTTTCACCTTCTCACCGGGCATCAGTCACCTATAAAAAGACAGAGGTATGATAACATGTCCCTTATACATGCTACAGACGCTAATATATATAACACCCTAGGGCCAGAACTACTTGTCTCAGGGATTATAAAACCGCATTAGAAAAAAAGAACAAAAGAAAAGATGGAACCCATTGGAATATAGATGATAGGGATTTTTATTTCTATTGTAGTGTAGTGTAGTATGCCTCCCAGGATGATGTTGACAGAGACTATTGACAGCTTTTTGGGGGTTTTGTTTTTGCAATGTTTGGGGTAGGTGTTATTTTTTGTTTCTTTATTCATAAATTTTAAGGGCAATATATGTTTTTTTTATTTTTGGGGGAAGGAGGCAGGAGCAAAATATTTTATAAATTATTATTGTTTTTCAAAAAAAACTGTTATTATTGTTGTTATTATTATTCATCAATTATCATTAATATTTTATATATTTTTATTTGGCAAAATAATTCTTGGAATGTCCTTTATCAATTTTATGCAGAAATATAGGTTAGAGGTTAACCATGTTGCGGTAGGAATTGCTAAACTAAAAACGAATAACAGAAATACAGTTTGCCCCCGAGGTTCCAAAGTACAGAATGCACTTCAGATCAACAGCCGAAGCATCGTAGGGGGACCCATTCTAATGGAGACAATGTCCTCCACCCGTTTCCAGATTATTGAGGGGCCACTCAAAGAAAGGGGCAGTCGAGCTTAAGCCACAGACGGTTGTCTCCATTCTGTATTTCTGTTTTATAATCAATATAATGTATTTTTCATAGTTTTAAATGGCAATAATCAGTTATAGTATGTGATTTATTACATTAACTTATAGATTTTTCTTTACAGTACAGTTATATCTTAAATCTGCGGTCTGTCTATTGAAAAAGGGATTACTACAAATAAAAAACAGATATTAGAAATCATAAATGTTCCTAATCTCTGTACCTGAGACATGGTTGTGTTATCTAAGAAGCTGTCTATAGACGATATACTTATTAAAAACACATATATCTTCATGTATAAGGTAGAGACTATGACATCTCTGCAGGTCTAGATGTTATATCTAGCCTGATTGTTATCAGTAATTAATATAAATATTAATTACCTGTCTCTTGGTTCCTTTCCTGCAGCTGACGGGGGTATAGGTCACTTTCACCTTCTCACCGGGCATCAGTCACCTATAAAAAGACACAGGTATGATAACATGTCCCTTATACATGCTACAGACGCTAATATATATAACACACTAGGGCCAGAACTTCTTGTCTCAGGTATTATAAAACCGCATTAGATAAAAGAACAAAAGAAAATATGGAACCCATTGGGAAATAGATGATAGGGATTTTTATTTCTATTGTATTTCAGTGTATTAAGCCTCCCAGGAGGATGTTGACAGAGACTATTGACAGGTTTTTGGGGGTTTTGTTTTTGCAATGTTTGTGGTATGTGTTATTTTTTGTTTCTTTATTCATAAATTTTAAGGGCAATATATATATTTTTTTATTTTTGTGGGAAGGGGCAGGAGCGAAATATTTTATAAATGATTATTGTTTTTTGTATTTTAATAAAAACTGTTATTATTGTTGTTATTATTATTCATCAATTATCATCAATATTTTATATATTTTTATTTGGCAAAATTATTCTTGGAATGTCCTTTATCAATTTTGTGCAGAAATATAGGTTAGAGGTTAACCATGTTGCGGTGGGAATTGCTAAACTAAACATGAATAACAGAAATACAGTTTGCCCCCGAGGTTCCAAAGTACAGAATGCACTTCAGATCAACAGCCGAAGCATCGTAGGGGGACCCATTCTAATGGAGACAATGTCCTCCACCCGTTTCCAGAACATTGAGGGGCCACTCAAAGAAAGGGGCAGTCGAGCTTGAGCCACAGACGGTTGTCTCCATTCTGTATTTCTGTTTTATAATCAATATAATGTATTTTTCATAGTTTTAAATGGCAATAATCAGTTATAGTATGTGATTTATTAAATTAATTTATAGATTTTTCTTTACAGTACAGTTATATCTTAAATCTGCGGTCTGTCTATTGAAAAAGGGATTACTACAAATAAAAAACAGATATTAGAAATCATAAATGTTCCTAATCTCTTTACCTGAGACATGGTTGTGTTATCTAAGAAGCTGTCTATAGACGATATACTTATTAAAAACACATATATCTTCATGTATAAGGTAGAGACTATGACATCTCTGCAGGTCTAGATGTTATATCTAGCCTGATTGTTATCAGTAATTAATATAAATATTAATTACCTGTCTCTTGGTTCCTTTCCTGTAGCTGACAGGGGTATAGGTCACTTTCACCTTCTCACCGGACATCAGTCACCTATAAAAAGACACAGGTATGATAACATGTCCCTTATACACGCTACAGACGCTAATATATATATAACACACTAGGGCCAGAACTACTTGTCTCAGGGATTATAAAACCGCATTAGAAAAAAGAACAAAAGAAAAGATGGAACCCATTGGGATATAGATGATAGGGATTTTTATTTCTATTGTATTTCAGTCTATTAAGCCTCCCAGGATGATGTTGACAGACTATTGACATGTTTTTGGGGGTTTTGTTTTTGCAATGTTTGTGGTATGTGTTATTTTTTGTTTCTTTATTCATAAATGTTAAGGGCAATATATGCTTTTTTTATTTTTGTGGGAAGGGGCAGGAGCAAAATATTTTATTAATGATTATTGTTTTTTGTTTTTTAATAAAAACTGTTATTATTGTTGTTATTATTATTCATCAATTATCATCAATATTTTATATATTTTTATTTGGCAAAATAATTCTTGGAATGTCCATTATCAATTTTGTGCAGAAATTTAGGATAGAGGTTAACCATGTTGCAGTGGGAATTGCTAAACTAAAAATGTATAACAGAAATACAGTTTGCCCCCGAGGTTCCAAAGTACAGAATGCACTTCAGATCAACAACCGAAGCATCGTAGGGGGACCCATTCTAATGGAGACAATGTCCTCCACCCGTTTCCAGAACATTGAGGGGCCGCTCAAAGAAAGGGGAAGTCGAGCTTAAGCCACAGACGGTTGTCTCCATTCTGTATTTCTGTTTTATAATCAATATAATGTATTTTTCATAGTTTTAAATGGCAATAATCAGTTATAGTATGTGATTTATTACATTAACTTATAGATTTTTCTTTACAGTACAGTTATGTATTAAATCTGCGGTCTGTCTATTAAAAAAGGGATTACTACAAATAAAAAACAGATATTAGAAATCATAAATGTTCCTAATCTCTGCACGTGAGACATGGTTGTGTTATATAAGAAGCTGTCTATAGACGATATACTTATTAAAAACACATATATCTTCATGTATAAGGTAGAGACTATGACATCTCTGCAGGTCTAGATGTCATATCTAGCCTGATATTTATCAGTAATTAATATAAATATTAATTACCTGTCTGTTGGTTCTTTTACTGCAGCTGACAGGGGTATAGGTCACTTTCACCTTCTCACCGGGCATCAGTCACCTATAAAAAGACACAGGTATGATAACATGTCCCTTATACATGCTACAGACGCTAATATATATAACACCCTAGGCCGAGAACTACTTGTCTCAGGGATTATAAAACCGCATTAGAAAAAAAGAACAAAAAAAAAAGATGGAACCCATTGGGATATAGATGATAGGGATTTTTATTTCTATTGTAGTGCAGTGTAGTATGCCTCCCAGGATGATGTTGACAGAGACTATTGACAGCTTTTTGGGGTTTTTGTTTTTGCAATGTTTGGGGTAGGTGTTATTTTTTGTTTCTTTATTCATAAATTTTAAGGGCAATATATGTTTTTTTTTTGGGGGGGGAAGGGGGCAGGAGCTAAATAGTTTATAAATTATTATTGTTTTTTGTTTTTCAATAAAAACTGTTATTATTGTTGTTATTATTATTCATCAATTATCATCAATATTTTATATATTTTTATTTGGCAAAATTATTCTTGGAATGTCCTTTATCAATTTTGTGCAGAAATTTAGGATAGAGGTTAACCATGTTGCGGTGGGAATTGCTAAACTAAAAATGAATAACAGAAATACAGTTTGCCCCCGAGGTTCCAAAGTACAGAATGCACTTCAGATCAACAGCCGAAGCATCGTAGGGGGACCCATTCTAATGGAGACAATGTCCTCCACCCGTTTCCAGAACATTGAGGGGCCACTCAAAGAAAGGGGCAGTCGAGCTTGAGCCACAGACGGTTGTCTCCATTCTGTATTTCTGTTTTATAATCAATATAATGTATTTTTCATAGTTTTAAATGGCAATAATCCGTTATAGTATGTGATTTATTACATTAACTTATAGATTTTTTTTTACAGTACAGTTATATCTTAAATCTGCGGTCTGTCTATTGAAAAAGGGATTACTACAAATAAAAAACAGATATTAGAAATCATAAATGTTCCTAATCTCTGTACGTGAGACATGGTTGTGTTATATAAGAAGCTGTCTATAGACGATATACTTATTAAAAACACATATATCTTCATGTATAAGGTAGAGACTATGACATCTCTGCAGGTCTAGATGTTATATCTAGCCTGATTGTTATCAGTAATTAATATAAATATTAATTACCTGTCTCTTGGTTCCTTTCCTGCAGCTGACGGGGGTATAGGTCACTTTCACCTTCTCACCGGGCATCAGTCACCTATAAAAAGACACAGGTATGATAACATGTCCCTTATACATGCTACAGACGCTAATATATATAACACACTAGGGCCAGAACTACTTGTCTCAGGGATTATAAAACCGCATTAGAAAAAAGAACAAAAGAAAAGATGGAACCCATTGGGATATAGATGATAGGGATTTTTATTTCTATTGTATTTCAGTCTATTAAGCCTCCCAGGATGATGTTGACAGACTATTGACATGTTTTTGGGGGTTTTGTTTTTGCAATGTTTGTGGTATGTGTTATTTTTTGTTTCTTTATTCATAAATGTTAAGGGCAATATATGCTTTTTTTATTTTTGTGGGAAGGGGCAGGAGCAAAATATTTTATTAATGATTATTGTTTTTTGTTTTTTAATAAAAACTGTTATTATTGTTGTTATTATTATTCATCAATTATCATCAATATTTTATATATTTTTATTTGGCAAAATAATTCTTGGAATGTCCTTTATCAATTTTGTGCAGAAATTTAGGATAGAGGTTAACCATGTTGCAGTGGGAATTGCTAAACTAAAAATGTATAACAGAAATACAGTTTGCCCCCGAGGTTCCAAAGTACAGAATGCACTTCAGATCAACAGCCGAAGCATCGTAGGGGGACCCATTCTAATGGAGACAATGTCCTCCACCCGTTTCCAGAACATTGAGGGGCCACTCAAAGAAAGGGGCAGTCGAGCTTAAGCCACAGACGATTGTCTCCATTCTGTATTTCTGTTTTATAATCAATATAATGTATTTTTCATAGTTTTAAATGGCAATAATCAGTTATAGTATGTGATTTATTACATTAACTTATAGATTTTTCTTTACAGTACAGTTATGTATTAAATCTGCGGTCTGTCTATTAAAAAAGGGATTACTACAAATAAAAAACAGATATTAGAAATCATAAATGTTCCTAATCTCTGTACGTGAGACATGGTTGTGTTATATAAGAAGCTGTCTATAGACGATATACTTATTAAAAACACATATATCTTCATGTATAAGGTAGAGACTATGACATCTCTGCAGGTCTAGATGTCATATCTAGCCTGATTGTTATCAGTAATTAATATAAATAATAATTACCTGTCTCTTGGTTCTTTCCTGCAGCTGACGGGGGTATAGGTCACTTTCACCTTCTCACTGGGCATCAGTCACCTATAAAAAGACAGAGGTATGATAACATGTCCCTTATACATGCTACAGACGCTAATATATATAACACCCTAGGGCCAGAACTACTTGTCTCAGGGATTATAAAACCGCATTAGAAAAAAAGAACAAAAGAAAAGATGGAACCCATTGGAATATAGATGATAGGGATTTTTATTTCTATTGTAGTGTAGTGTAGTATGCCTCCCAGGATGATGTTGACAGAGACTATTGACAGCTTTTTGGGGGTTTTGTTTTTGCAATGTTTGGGGTAGGTGTTATTTTTTGTTTCTTTATTCATAAATTTTAAGGGCAATATATGTTTTTTTTATTTTTGGGGGAAGGAGGCAGGAGCAAAATATTTCATAAATTATTATTGTTTTTAAATAAAAACTGTTATTATTGTTGTTATTATTATTCATCAATTATCATTAATATTTTATATATTTTTATTTGGCAAAATAATTCTTGGAATGTCCTTTATCAATTTTATGCAGAAATATAGGTTAGAGGTTAACCATGTTGCGGTGGGAATTGCTAAACTAAAAATGAATAACAGAAATACAGTTTGCCCCCGAGGTTCCAAAGTACAGAATGCACTTCAGATCAACAGCCGAAGCATCGTAGGGGGACCCATTCTAATGGAGACAATGTCCTCCACCCGTTTCCAGAACATTGAGGGGCCACTCAAAGAAAGGGGCAGTCGAGCTTAAGCCACAGACGATTGTCTCCATTCTGTATTTCTGTTTTATAATCAATATAATGTATTTTTCATAGTTTTAAATGGCAATAATCAGTTATAGTATGTGATTTATTACATTAACTTATAGATTTTTCTTTACAGTACAGTTATGTATTAAATCTGCGGTCTGTCTATTAAAAAAGGGATTACTACAAATAAAAAACAGATATTAGAAATCATAAATGTTCCTAATCTCTGTACGTGAGACATGGTTGTGTTATATAAGAAGCTGTCTATAGACGATATACTTATTAAAAACACATATATCTTCATGTATAAGGTAGAGACTATGACATCTCTGCAGGTCTAGATGTCATATCTAGCCTGATTGTTATCAGTAATTAATATAAATAATAATTACCTGTCTCTTGGTTCTTTCCTGCAGCTGACGGGGGTATAGGTCACTTTCACCTTCTCACTGGGCATCAGTCACCTATAAAAAGACAGAGGTATGATAACATGTCCCTTATACATGCTACAGACGCTAATATATATAACACCCTAGGGCCAGAACTACTTGTCTCAGGGATTATAAAACCGCATTAGAAAAAAAGAACAAAAGAAAAGATGGAACCCATTGGAATATAGATGATAGGGATTTTTATTTCTATTGTAGTGTAGTGTAGTATGCCTCCCAGGATGATGTTGACAGAGACTATTGACAGCTTTTTGGGGGTTTTGTTTTTGCAATGTTTGGGGTAGGTGTTATTTTTTGTTTCTTTATTCATAAATTTTAAGGGCAATATATGTTTTTTTTATTTTTGGGGGAAGGAGGCAGGAGCAAAATATTTCATAAATTATTATTGTTTTTAAATAAAAACTGTTATTATTGTTGTTATTATTATTCATCAATTATCATTAATATTTTATATATTTTTATTTGGCAAAATAATTCTTGGAATGTCCTTTATCAATTTTATGCAGAAATATAGGTTAGAGGTTAACCATGTTGCGGTGGGAATTGCTAAACTAAAAATGAATAACAGAAATACAGTTTGCCCCCGAGGTTCCAAAGTACAGAATGCACTTCAGATCAACAGCCGAAGCATCGTAGGGGGACCCATTCTAATGGAGACAATGTCCTCCACCCGTTTCCAGAACATTGAGGGGCCACTCAAAGAAAGGGGCAGTCGAGCTTAAGCCACAGACGGTTGTCTCCATTCTGTATTTCTGTTTTATAATCAATATAATGTATTTTTCATAGTTTTAAATGGCAATAATCAGTTATAGTATGTGATTTATTACATTAACTTATAGATTTTTCTTTACAGTACAGTTATATCTTAAATCTGCGGTCTGTCTATTGAAAAAGGGATTACTACAAATAAAAAACAGATATTAGAAATCATAAATGTTCCTAATCTCTGTACCTGAGACATGGTTGTGTTATCTAAGAAGCTGTCTATAGACGATATACTTATTAAAAACACATATATCTTCATGTATAAGGTAGAGACTATGACATCTCTGCAGGTCTAGATGTCATATCTAGCCTGATTGTTATCAGTAATTAATATAAATATTAATTACCTGTCTTTTGGTTCTTTCCTGCAGCTGACGGGGGTATAGGTCACTTTCACCTTCTCACCGGGCATCAGTCACCTATAAAAAGACAGAGGTATGATAACATGTCCCTTATACATGGTACAGACGCTAATATATATAACACCCTAGGGCCAGAACTACTTGTGTCAGGGATTATAAAACCGCATTAGAAAAAAAGAACAAAAGAAAAGATGGAACCCATTGGAATATAGATGATAGGGATTTTTATTTCTATTGTAGTGTAGTGTAGTATGCCTCCCAGGATGATGTTGACAGAGACTATTGACAGCTTTTTGGGGGTTTTGTTTTTGCAATGTTTGGGGTAGGTGTTATTTTTTGTTTCTTTATTCATAAATTTTTAGGGCAATATATGTTTTTTTTATTTTTGGGGGAAGGAGGCAGGAGCAAAATATTTTATAAATTATTATTGTTTTTCAATAAAAACTGTTATTATTGTTGTTATTATTATTCATCAATTATCATTAATATTTTATATATTTTTATTTGGCAAAATAATTCTTGGAATGTCCTTTATCAATTTTATGCAGAAATATAGGTTAGAGGTTAACCATGTTGCGGTAGGAATTGCTAAACTAAAAATGAATAACAGAAATACAGTTTGCCCCCGAGGTTCCAAAGTACAGAATGCACTTCAGATCAACAGCCGAAGCATCGTAGGGGGACCCATTCTAATGGAGACAATGTCCTCCACCCGTTTCCAGAACATTGAGGGGCCACTCAAAGAAAGGGGCAGTCGAGCTTAAGCCACAGACGGTTGTCTCCATTCTGTATTTCTGTTTTATAATCAATATAATGTATTTTTCATAGTTTTAAATGGCAATAATCAGTTATAGTATGTGATTTATTACATTGACTTATAGATTTTTCTTTACAGTACAGTTATATCTTAAATCTACGGTCTGTCTATTGAAAAAGGGATTACTACAAATAAAAAACAGATATTAGAAATCATAAATGTTCCTAATCTCTGTACCTGAGACATGGTTGTGTTATCTAAGAAGCTGTCTATAGATGATATACTTATTAAAAACACATATATCTTCATGTATAAGGTAGAGACTATGACATCTCTGCAGGTCTAGATGTCATATCTAGCCTGATTGTTATCAGTAATTAATATAAATATTAATTACCTGTCTTTTGGTTCTTTCCTGCAGCTGACGGGGGTATAGGTCACTTTCACCTTCTCACCGGGCATCAGTCACCTATAAAAAGACACAGGTATGATAACATGTCCCTTATACATGCTACAGACGCTAATATATATAACACCCTAGGGCCAAAACTACTTGTCTCAGGGATTATAAAACCGCATTAGAAAAAAAGAACAAAAGAAAAGATGGAACCCATTGGAATATAGATGATAGGGATTTTTATTTCTATTGTAGTGTAGTGTAGTATGCCTCCCAGGATGATGTTGACAGAGACTATTGACAGCTTTTTGGGGGTTTTGTTTTTGCAATGTTTGGGGTAGGTGTTATTTTTTGTTTCTTTATTCATAAATTTTAAGGGCAATATATGTTTTTTTTATTTTTGGGGGAAGGGGGCAGGAGCAAAATATTTTATAAATTATTATTGTTTTTCAATAAAAACTGTTATTATTGTTGTTATTATTATTCATCAATTATCATGAATATTTTATATATTTTTATTTGGCAAAATAATTCTTGGAATGTCCTTTATCAATTGTATGCAGAAATATAGGTTAGAGGTTAACCATGTTGCGGTGGGAATTGCTAAACTAAAAATGAATAACAGAAATACAGTTTGCCCCCGAGGTTCCAAAGTACAGAATGCACTTCAGATCAACAGCCGAAGCATCGTAGGGGGACCCATTCTAATGGAGACAATGTCCTCCACCCGTTTCCAGAACATTGAGGGGCCACTCAAAGAAAGGGGCAGTCGAGCTTAAGCCACAGACGGTTGTCTCCATTCTGTATTTCTGTTTTATAATCAATATAATGTATTTTTCATAGTTTTAAATGGCAATAATCAGTTATAGTATGTGATTTATTACATTAACTTATAGATTTTTCTTTACAGTACAGTTATATCTTAAATCTGCGGTCTGTCTATTGAAAAAGGGATTACTACAAATAAAAAACAGATATTAGAAATCATAAATGTTCCTAATCTCTGTACCTGAGACATGGTTGTGTTATCTAAGAAGCTGTCTATAGACGATATACTTATTAAAAACACATATATCTTCATGTATAAGGTAGAGACTATGACATCTCTGCAGGTCTAGATGTTATATCTAGCCTGATTGTTATCAGTAATTAATATAAATATTAATTACCTGTCTCTTGGTTCCTTTCCTGCAGCTGACGGGGGTATAGGTCACTTTCACCTTCTCACCGGGCATCAGTCACCTATAAAAAGACACAGGTATGATAACATGTCCCTTATACATGCTACAGACGCTAATATATATAACACACTAGGGCCAGAACTTCTTGTCTCAGGTATTATAAAACCGCATTAGATAAAAGAACAAAAGAAAATATGGAACCCATTGGGAAATAGATGATAGGGATTTTTATTTCTATTGTATTTCAGTGTATTAAGCCTCCCAGGAGGATGTTGACAGAGACTATTGACAGGTTTTTGGGGGTTTTGTTTTTGCAATGTTTGTGGTATGTGTTATTTTTTGTTTCTTTATTCATAAATTTTAAGGGCAATATATATATTTTTTTATTTTTGTGGGAAGGGGCAGGAGCGAAATATTTTATAAATGATTATTGTTTTTTGTATTTTAATAAAAACTGTTATTATTGTTGTTATTATTATTCATCAATTATCATCAATATTTTATATATTTTTATTTGGCAAAATTATTCTTGGAATGTCCTTTATCAATTTTGTGCAGAAATATAGGTTAGAGGTTAACCATGTTGCGGTGGGAATTGCTAAACTAAACATGAATAACAGAAATACAGTTTGCCCCCGAGGTTCCAAAGTACAGAATGCACTTCAGATCAACAGCCGAAGCATCGTAGGGGGACCCATTCTAATGGAGACAATGTCCTCCACCCGTTTCCAGAACATTGAGGGGCCACTCAAAGAAAGGGGCAGTCGAGCTTGAGCCACAGACGGTTGTCTCCATTCTGTATTTCTGTTTTATAATCAATATAATGTATTTTTCATAGTTTTAAATGGCAATAATCAGTTATAGTATGTGATTTATTAAATTAATTTATAGATTTTTCTTTACAGTACAGTTATATCTTAAATCTGCGGTCTGTCTATTGAAAAAGGGATTACTACAAATAAAAAACAGATATTAGAAATCATAAATGTTCCTAATCTCTTTACCTGAGACATGGTTGTGTTATCTAAGAAGCTGTCTATAGACGATATACTTATTAAAAACACATATATCTTCATGTATAAGGTAGAGACTATGACATCTCTGCAGGTCTAGATGTTATATCTAGCCTGATTGTTATCAGTAATTAATATAAATATTAATTACCTGTCTCTTGGTTCCTTTCCTGTAGCTGACAGGGGTATAGGTCACTTTCACCTTCTCACCGGACATCAGTCACCTATAAAAAGACACAGGTATGATAACATGTCCCTTATACACGCTACAGACGCTAATATATATATAACACACTAGGGCCAGAACTACTTGTCTCAGGGATTATAAAACCGCATTAGAAAAAAGAACAAAAGAAAAGATGGAACCCATTGGGATATAGATGATAGGGATTTTTATTTCTATTGTATTTCAGTCTATTAAGCCTCCCAGGATGATGTTGACAGACTATTGACATGTTTTTGGGGGTTTTGTTTTTGCAATGTTTGTGGTATGTGTTATTTTTTGTTTCTTTATTCATAAATGTTAAGGGCAATATATGCTTTTTTTATTTTTGTGGGAAGGGGCAGGAGCAAAATATTTTATTAATGATTATTGTTTTTTGTTTTTTAATAAAAACTGTTATTATTGTTGTTATTATTATTCATCAATTATCATCAATATTTTATATATTTTTATTTGGCAAAATAATTCTTGGAATGTCCATTATCAATTTTGTGCAGAAATTTAGGATAGAGGTTAACCATGTTGCAGTGGGAATTGCTAAACTAAAAATGTATAACAGAAATACAGTTTGCCCCCGAGGTTCCAAAGTACAGAATGCACTTCAGATCAACAGCCGAAGCATCGTAGGGGGACCCATTCTAATGGAGACAATGTCCTCCACCCGTTTCCAGAACATTGAGGGGCCGCTCAAAGAAAGGGGAAGTCGAGCTTAAGCCACAGACGGTTGTCTCCATTCTGTATTTCTGTTTTATAATCAATATAATGTATTTTTCATAGTTTTAAATGGCAATAATCAGTTATAGTATGTGATTTATTACATTAACTTATAGATTTTTCTTTACAGCACAGTTATGTATTAAATCTGCGGTCTGTCTATTAAAAAAGGGATTACTACAAATAAAAAACAGATATTAGAAATCATAAATGTTCCTAATCTCTGCACGTGAGACATGGTTGTGTTATATAAGAAGCTGTCTATAGACGATATACTTATTAAAAACACATATATCTTCATGTATAAGGTAGAGACTATGACATCTCTGCAGGTCTAGATGTCATATCTAGCCTGATATTTATCAGTAATTAATATAAATATTAATTACCTGTCTGTTGGTTCTTTTACTGCAGCTGACAGGGGTATAGGTCACTTTCACCTTCTCACCGGGCATCAGTCACCTATAAAAAGACACAGGTATGATAACATGTCCCTTATACATGCTACAGACGCTAATATATATAACACCCTAGGCCGAGAACTACTTGTCCCAGGGATTATAAAACCGCATTAGAAAAAAAGAACAAAAAAAAAAGATGGAACCCATTGGGATATAGATGATAGGGATTTTTATTTCTATTGTAGTGCAGTGTAGTATGCCTCCCAGGATGATGTTGACAGAGACTATTGACAGCTTTTTGGGGTTTTTGTTTTTGCAATGTTTGGGGTAGGTGTTATTTTTTGTTTCTTTATTCATAAATTTTAAGGGCAATATATGTTTTTTTTTTTGGGGGGGAAGGGGGCAGGAGCTAAATAGTTTATAAATTATTATTGTTTTTTGTTTTTCAATAAAAACTGTTATTATTGTTGTTATTATTATTCATCAATTATCATCAATATTTTATATATTTTTATTTGGCAAAATTATTCTTGGAATGTCCTTTATCAATTTTGTGCAGAAATTTAGGATAGAGGTTAACCATGTTGCGGTGGGAATTGCTAAACTAAAAATGAATAACAGAAATACAGTTTGCCCCCGAGGTTCCAAAGTACAGAATGCACTTCAGATCAACAGCCGAAGCATCGTAGGGGGACCCATTCTAATGGAGACAATGTCCTCCACCCGTTTCCAGAACATTGAGGGGCCACTCAAAGAAAGGGGCAGTCGAGCTTGAGCCACAGACGGTTGTCTCCATTCTGTATTTCTGTTTTATAATCAATATAATGTATTTTTCATAGTTTTAAATGGCAATAATCCGTTATAGTATGTGATTTATTACATTAACTTATAGATTTTTTTTTACAGTACAGTTATATCTTAAATCTGCGGTCTGTCTATTGAAAAAGGGATTACTACAAATAAAAAACAGATATTAGAAATCATAAATGTTCCTAATCTCTGTACGTGAGACATGGTTGTGTTATATAAGAAGCTGTCTATAGACGATATACTTATTAAAAACACATATATCTTCATGTATAAGGTAGAGACTATGACATCTCTGCAGGTCTAGATGTTATATCTAGCCTGATTGTTATCAGTAATTAATATAAATATTAATTACCTGTCTCTTGGTTCCTTTCCTGCAGCTGACGGGGGTATAGGTCACTTTCACCTTCTCACCGGGCATCAGTCACCTATAAAAAGACACAGGTATGATAACATGTCCCTTATACATGCTACAGACGCTAATATATATAACACACTAGGGCCAGAACTACTTGTCTCAGGTATTATAAAACCGCATTAGATAAAAGAACAAAAGAAAAGATGGAACCCATTGGGAAATAGATGATAGGGATTTTTATTTCTATTGTATTTCAGTGTATGAAGCCTCCCAGGAGGATGTTGACAGAGACTATTGACAGGTTTTTGGGGGTTTTGTTTTTGCAATGTTTGTGGTATGTGTTATTTTTTGTTTCTTTATTCATAAATTTTAAGGGCAATATATATATTTTTTTATTTTTGTGGGAAGGGGCAGGAGCGAAATATTTTATAAATGATTATTGTTTTTTGTATTTTAATAAAAACTGTTATTATTGTTGTTATTATTATTCATCAATTATCATCAATATTTTATATATTTTTATTTGGCAAAATTATTCTTGGAATGTCCTTTATCAATTTTGTGCAGAAATATAGGTTAGAGGTTAGCCATGTTGCGGTGGGAATTGCTAAACTAAAAATGAATAACAGAAATACAGTTTGCCCCCGAGGTTCCAAAGTACAGAATGCACTTCAGATCAACAGCCGAAGCATCGTAGGGGGACCCATTCTAATGGAGACAATGTCCTCCACCCGTTTCCAGAACATTGAGGGGCCACTCAAAGAAAGGGGCAGTCGAGCTTGAGCCACAGACGGTTGTCTCCATTCTGTATTTCTGTTTTATAATCAATATAATGTATTTTTCATAGTTTTAAATGGCAATAATCAGTTATAGTATGTGATTTATTAAATTAATTTATAGATTTTTCTTTACAGTACAGTTATATCTTAAATCTGCGGTCTGTCTATTGAAAAAGGGGTTACTACAAATAAAAAACAGATATTAGAAATCATAAATGTTCCTAATCTCTTTACCTGAGACATGGTTGTGTTATCTAAGAAGCTGTCTATAGACGATATACTTATTAAAAACACATATATCTTCATGTATAAGGTAGAGACTATGACATCTCTGCAGGTCTAGATGTTATATCTAGCCTGATTGTTATCAGTAATTAATATAAATATTAATTACCTGTCTCTTGGTTCCTTTCCTGTAGCTGACAGGGGTATAGGTCACTTTCACCTTCTCACCGGACATCAGTCACCTATAAAAAGACACAGGTATGATAACATGTCCCTTATACACGCTACAGACGCTAATATATATATAACACACTAGGGCCAGAACTACTTGTCTCAGGGATTATAAAACCGCATTAGAAAAAAGAACAAAAGAAAAGATGGAACCCATTGGGATATAGATGATAGGGATTTTTATTTCTATTGTATTTCAGTCTATTAAGCCTCCCAGGATGATGTTGACAGACTATTGACATGTTTTTGGGGGTTTTGTTTTTGCAATGTTTGTGGTATGTGTTATTTTTTGTTTCTTTATTCATAAATGTTAAGGGCAATATATGCTTTTTTTATTTTTGTGGGAAGGGGCAGGAGCAAAATATTTTATTAATGATTATTGTTTTTTGTTTTTTAATAAAAACTGTTATTATTGTTGTTATTATTATTCATCAATTATCATCAATATTTTATATATTTTTATTTGGCAAAATAATTCTTGGAATGTCCTTTATCAATTTTGTGCAGAAATTTAGGATAGAGGTTAACCATGTTGCAGTGGGAATTGCTAAACTAAAAATGTATAACAGAAATACAGTTTGCCCCCGAGGTTCCAAAGTACAGAATGCACTTCAGATCAACAGCCGAAGCATCGTAGGGGGACCCATTCTAATGGAGACAATGTCCTCCACCCGTTTCCAGAACATTGAGGGGCCACTCAAAGAAAGGGGCAGTCGAGCTTAAGCCACAGACGATTGTCTCCATTCTGTATTTCTGTTTTATAATCAATATAATGTATTTTTCATAGTTTTAAATGGCAATAATCAGTTATAGTATGTGATTTATTACATTAACTTATAGATTTTTCTTTACAGTACAGTTATGTATTAAATCTGCGGTCTGTCTATTAAAAAAGGGATTACTACAAATAAAAAACAGATATTAGAAATCATAAATGTTCCTAATCTCTGTACGTGAGACATGGTTGTGTTATATAAGAAGCTGTCTATAGACGATATACTTATTAAAAACACATATATCTTCATGTATAAGGTAGAGACTATGACATCTCTGCAGGTCTAGATGTCATATCTAGCTTGATTGTTATCAGTAATTAATATAAATAATAATTACCTGTCTCTTGGTTCTTTCCTGCAGCTGACGGGGGTATAGGTCACTTTCACCTTCTCACTGGGCATCAGTCACCTATAAAAAGACAGAGGTATGATAACATGTCCCTTATACATGCTACAGACGCTAATATATATAACACCCTAGGGCCAGAACTACTTGTCTCAGGGATTATAAAACCGCATTAGAAAAAAAGAACAAAAGAAAAGATGGAACCCATTGGAATATAGATGATAGGGATTTTTATTTCTATTGTAGTGTAGTGTAGTATGCCTCCCAGGATGATGTTGACAGAGACTATTGACAGCTTTTTGGGGGTTTTGTTTTTGCAATGTTTGGGGTAGGTGTTATTTTTTGTTTCTTTATTCATAAATTTTAAGGGCAATATATGTTTTTTTTATTTTTGGGGGAAGGAGGCAGGAGCAAAATATTTCATAAATTATTATTGTTTTTAAATAAAAACTGTTATTATTGTTGTTATTATTATTCATCAATTATCATTAATATTTTATATATTTTTATTTGGCAAAATAATTCTTGGAATGTCCTTTATCAATTTTATGCAGAAATATAGGTTAGAGGTTAACCATGTTGCGGTGGGAATTGCTAAACTAAAAATGAATAACAGAAATACAGTTTGCCCCCGAGGTTCCAAAGTACAGAATGCACTTCAGTTCAACAGCCGAAGCATCGTAGGGGGACCCATTCTAATGGAGACAATGTCCTCCACCCGTTTCCAGAACATTGAGGGGCCACTCAAAGAAAGGGGCAGTCGAGCTTAAGCCACAGACGATTGTCTCCATTCTGTATTTCTGTTTTATAATCAATATAATGTATTTTTCATAGTTTTAAATGGCAATAATCAGTTATAGTATGTGATTTATTACATTAACTTATAGATTTTTCTTTACAGTACAGTTATGTATTAAATCTGCGGTCTGTCTATTAAAAAAGGGATTACTACAAATAAAAAACAGATATTAGAAATCATAAATGTTCCTAATCTCTGTACGTGAGACATGGTTGTGTTATATAAGAAGCTGTCTATAGACGATATACTTATTAAAAACACATATATCTTCATGTATAAGGTAGAGACTATGACATCTCTGCAGGTCTAGATGTCATATCTAGCCTGATTGTTATCAGTAATTAATATAAATAATAATTACCTGTCTCTTGGTTCTTTCCTGCAGCTGACGGGGGTATAGGTCACTTTCACCTTCTCACTGGGCATCAGTCACCTATAAAAAGACAGAGGTATGATAACATGTCCCTTATACATGCTACAGACGCTAATATATATAACACCCTAGGGCCAGAACTACTTGTCTCAGGGATTATAAAACCGCATTAGAAAAAAAGAACAAAAGAAAAGATGGAACCCATTGGAATATAGATGATAGGGATTTTTATTTCTATTGTAGTGTAGTGTAGTATGCCTCCCAGGATGATGTTGACAGAGACTATTGACAGCTTTTTGGGGGTTTTGTTTTTGCAATGTTTGGGGTAGGTGTTATTTTTTGTTTCTTTATTCATAAATTTTAAGGGCAATATATGTTTTTTTTATTTTTGGGGGAAGGAGGCAGGAGCAAAATATTTCATAAATTATTATTGTTTTTAAATAAAAACTGTTATTATTGTTGTTATTATTATTCATCAATTATCATTAATATTTTATATATTTTTATTTGGCAAAATAATTCTTGGAATGTCCTTTATCAATTTTATGCAGAAATATAGGTTAGAGGTTAACCATGTTGCGGTGGGAATTGCTAAACTAAAAATGAATAACAGAAATACAGTTTGCCCCCGAGGTTCCAAAGTACAGAATGCACTTCAGATCAACAGCCGAAGCATCGTAGGGGGACCCATTCTAATGGAGACAATGTCCTCCACCCGTTTCCAGAACATTGAGGGGCCACTCAAAGAAAGGGGCAGTCGAGCTTAAGCCACAGACGGTTGTCTCCATTCTGTATTTCTGTTTTATAATCAATATAATGTATTTTTCATAGTTTTAAATGGCAATAATCAGTTATAGTATGTGATTTATTACATTAACTTATAGATTTTTCTTTACAGTACAGTTATATCTTAAATCTGCGGTCTGTCTATTGAAAAAGGGATTACTACAAATAAAAAACAGATATTAGAAATCATAAATGTTCCTAATCTCTGTACCTGAGACATGGTTGTGTTATCTAAGAAGCTGTCTATAGACGATATACTTATTAAAAACACATATATCTTCATGTATAAGGTAGAGACTATGACATCTCTGCAGGTCTAGATGTCATATCTAGCCTGATTGTTATCAGTAATTAATATAAATATTAATTACCTGTCTTTTGGTTCTTTCCTGCAGCTGACGGGGGTATAGGTCACTTTCACCTTCTCACCGGGCATCAGTCACCTATAAAAAGACAGAGGTATGATAACATGTCCCTTATACATGGTACAGACGCTAATATATATAACACCCTAGGGCCAGAACTACTTGTCTCAGGGATTATAAAACCGCATTAGAAAAAAAGAACAAAAGAAAAGATGGAACCCATTGGAATATAGATGATAGGGATTTTTATTTCTATTGTAGTGTAGTGTAGTATGCCTCCCAGGATGATGTTGACAGAGACTATTGACAGCTTTTTGGGGGTTTTGTTTTTGCAATGTTTGGGGTAGGTGTTATTTTTTGTTTCTTTATTCATAAATTTTTAGGGCAATATATGTTTTTTTTATTTTTGGGGGAAGGAGGCAGGAGCAAAATATTTTATAAATTATTATTGTTTTTCAATAAAAACTGTTATTATTGTTGTTATTATTATTCATCAATTATCATTAATATTTTATATATTTTTATTTGGCAAAATAATTCTTGGAATGTCCTTTATCAATTTTATGCAGAAATATAGGTTAGAGGTTAACCATGTTGCGGTAGGAATTGCTAAACTAAAAATGAATAACAGAAATACAGTTTGCCCCCGAGGTTCCAAAGTACAGAATGCACTTCAGATCAACAGCCGAAGCATCGTAGGGGGACCCATTCTAATGGAGACAATGTCCTCCACCCGTTTCCAGAACATTGAGGGGCCACTCAAAGAAAGGGGCAGTCGAGCTTAAGCCACAGACGGTTGTCTCCATTCTGTATTTCTGTTTTATAATCAATATAATGTATTTTTCATAGTTTTAAATGGCAATAATCAGTTATAGTATGTGATTTATTACATTGACTTATAGATTTTTCTTTACAGTACAGTTATATCTTAAATCTACGGTCTGTCTATTGAAAAAGGGATTACTACAAATAAAAAACAGATATTAGAAATCATAAATGTTCCTAATCTCTGTACCTGAGACATGGTTGTGTTATCTAAGAAGCTGTCTATAGACGATATACTTATTAAAAACACATATATCTTCATGTATAAGGTAGAGACTATGACATCTCTGCAGGTCTAGATGTCATATCTAGCCTGATTGTTATCAGTAATTAATATAAATATTAATTACCTGTCTTTTGGTTCTTTCCTGCAGCTGACGGGGGTATAGGTCACTTTCACCTTCTCACCGGGCATCAGTCACCTATAAAAAGACACAGGTATGATAACATGTCCCTTATACATGCTACAGACGCTAATATATATAACACCCTAGGGCCAAAACTACTTGTCTCAGGGATTATAAAACCGCATTAGAAAAAAAGAACAAAAGAAAAGATGGAACCCATTGGAATATAGATGATAGGGATTTTTATTTCTATTGTAGTGTAGTGTAGTATGCCTCCCAGGATGATGTTGACAGAGACTATTGACAGCTTTTTGGGGGTTTTGTTTTTGCAATGTTTGGGGTAGGTGTTATTTTTTGTTTCTTTATTCATAAATTTTAAGGGCAATATATGTTTTTTTTATTTTTGGGGGAAGGGGGCAGGAGCAAAATATTTTATAAATTATTATTGTTTTTCAATAAAAACTGTTATTATTGTTGTTATTATTATTCATCAATTATCATGAATATTTTATATATTTTTATTTGGCAAAATAATTCTTGGAATGTCCTTTATCAATTGTATGCAGAAATATAGGTTAGAGGTTAACCATGTTGCGGTGGGAATTGCTAAACTAAAAATGAATAACAGAAATACAGTTTGCCCCCGAGGTTCCAAAGTACAGAATGCACTTCAGATCAACAGCCGAAGCATCGTAGGGGGACCCATTCTAATGGAGACAATGTCCTCCACCCGTTTCCAGAACATTGAGGGGCCACTCAAAGAAAGGGGCAGTCGAGCTTAAGCCACAGACGGTTGTCTCCATTCTGTATTTCTGTTTTATAATCAATATAATGTATTTTTCATAGTTTTAAATGGCAATAATCAGTTATAGTATGTGATTTATTACATTAACTTATAGATTTTTCTTTACAGTACAGTTATATCTTAAATCTGCGGTCTGTCTATTGAAAAAGGGATTACTACAAATAAAAAACAGATATTAGAAATCATAAATGTTCCTAATCTCTGTACCTGAGACATGGTTGTGTTATCTAAGAAGCTGTCTATAGACGATATACTTATTAAAAACACATATATCTTCATGTATAAGGTAGAGACTATGACATCTCTGCAGGTCTAGATGTTATATCTAGCCTGATTGTTATCAGTAATTAATATAAATATTAATTACCTGTCTCTTGGTTCCTTTCCTGCAGCTGACGGGGGTATAGGTCACTTTCACCTTCTCACCGGGCATCAGTCACCTATAAAAAGACACAGGTATGATAACATGTCCCTTATACATGCTACAGACGCTAATATATATAACACACTAGGGCCAGAACTTCTTGTCTCAGGTATTATAAAACCGCATTAGATAAAAGAACAAAAGAAAATATGGAACCCATTGGGAAATAGATGATAGGGATTTTTATTTCTATTGTATTTCAGTGTATTAAGCCTCCCAGGAGGATGTTGACAGAGACTATTGACAGGTTTTTGGGGGTTTTGTTTTTGCAATGTTTGTGGTATGTGTTATTTTTTGTTTCTTTATTCATAAATTTTAAGGGCAATATATGTTTTTTTTTTTTGTGGGAAGGGGCAGGAGCGAAATATTTTATAAATGATTATTGTTTTTTGTATTTTAATAAAAACTGTTATTATTGTTGTTATTATTATTTATCAATTATCATGAATATTTTATATATTTTTATTTGGCAAAATAATTCTTGGAATGTCCTTTATCAAATTTGTGCAGAAATTTAGGTTAGAGGTTAACCATGTTGCAGTGGGAATTGCTAAACTAAAAATGAATAACAGAAATACAGTTTGCCCCCGAGTTTCCAAAGTACAGAATGCACTTCAGATCAACAGCCGAAGCATCGTAGGGGGACCCATTCTAATGGAGACAATGTCCTCCACCCGTTTCCAGAACATTGAGGGGCCACTCAAAGAAAGGGGCAGTCGAGCTTAAGCCACAGACGGTTGTCTCCATTCTGTATTTCTGTTTTATAATCAATATAATGTATTTTTCATAGTTTTAAATGGCAATAATCAGTTATAGTATGTGATTTATTACATTAACTTATAGATTTTTCTTTACAGTACAGTTATGTATTAAATCTGCGGTCTGTCTATTAAAAAAGGGATTACTACAAATAAAAAACAGATATTAGAAATCATAAATGTTCCTAATCTCTGCACGTGAGACATGGTTGTGTTATATAAGAAGCTGTCTATAGACGATATACTTATTAAAAACACATATATCTTCATGTATAAGGTAGAGACTATGACATCTCTGCAGGTCTAGATGTCATAGCTAGCCTGATATTTATCAGTAATTAATATAAATATTAATTACCTGTCTGTTGGTTCTTTTACTGCAGCTGACAGGGGTATAGGTCACTTTCACCTTCTCACCGGGCATCAGTCACCTATAAAAAGACACAGGTATGATAACATGTCCCTTATACATGCTACAGACGCTAATATATAGAACACCCTAGGCCGAGAACTACTTGTCTCAGGGATTATAAAACCGCATTAGAAAAAAAGAACAAAAAAAAAAGATGGAACCCATTGGGATATAGATGATAGGGATTTTTATTTCTATTGTAGTGCAGTGTAGTATGCCTCCCAGGATGATGTTGACAGAGACTATTGACAGCTTTTTGGGGGTTTTGTTTTTGCAATGTTTGGGGTAGGTGTTATTTTTTGTTTCTTTATTCATAAATTTTAAGGGCAATATATGTTTTTTTTTGGGGGGGGAAGGGGGCAGGAGCTAAATAGTTTATAAATTATTATTGTTTTTTGTTTTTCAATAAAAACTGTTATTATTGTTGTTATTATTATTCATCAATTATCATCAATATTTTATATATTTTTATTTGGCAAAATTATTCTTGGAATGTCCTTTATCAATTTTGTGCAGAAATTTAGGATAGAGGTTAACCATGTTGCGGTGGGAATTGCTAAACTAAAAATGAATAACAGAAATACAGTTTGCCCCCGAGGTTCCAAAGTACAGAATGCACTTCAGATCAACAGCCGAAGCATCGTAGGGGGACCCATTCTAATGGAGACAATGTCCTCCACCCGTTTCCAGAACATTGAGGGGCCACTCAAAGAAAGGGGCAGTCGAGCTTTAGCCACAGACGGTTGTCTCCATTCTGTATTTCTGTTTTATAATCAATATAATGTATTTTTCATAGTTTTAAATGGCAATAATCAGTTATAGTATGTGATTTATTACATTAACTTATAGATTTTTTTTTACAGTACAGTTATATCTTAAATCTGCGGTCTGTCTATTGAAAAAGGGATTACCGTATATACTCGAGTATAAGCCGAGTTTTTCAGCACGATTTTTCGTGCTGAAAACACCCCCCTCGGCTTATACTCGAGTGAACTCCCCCACCCGCAGTGGTCTTCAACCTGCGGACCTCCAGAGGTTTCAAAACTACAACTCCCAGCAAGCCCGGGCAGCCATCGGCTGTCCGGGCTTGCTGGGAGTTGTAGTTTTGAAACCTCCGGAGGTCCGCAGGTTGAAGACCACTGCGGCCTTCAACATCATCCAGCCCCCTCTCACCCCCTTTAGTTCTGAGTACTCACCTCCGCTCGGCGCTGGTCCGGTGCTGCAGGACTGTCCGGTGAGGAGGTGGTCCGGTGGGATATTGTTCCGGGCTGCTATCTTCACCGGGGAGGCCTCTTCTAAGCGCTTCGGGCCCGGCCTCAGAATAGTCACGTTGCCGTGACAACGACGCAGAGGTGCGTCATTTGTGTCATTGTCAAGGCAACGCATCTATTCCGGGCCGGAAGCGCGGAGAAGAGGCGCCCCCGGTGAAGATAGCAGCCCGGACCACCTCCTCACCGGACCACCTCCTCACCGGACAGCCCTGCAGGACCGGACCAGCGCCGAGCGGAGGTGAGTACTCAGAACTAAAGGGGGTGAGAGGGGGGCTGGATGATGTTGAAGGCCGCAGTGGTCTTCAACCTGCGGACCTCCGGAGGTTTCAAAACTACAACTCCCAGCAAGCCCGGACAGCCGATGACTGCCCGGGCTTGCTGGGAGTTGTAGTTTTGAAACCTCTGGAGGTCCGCAGGTTGAAGACCACTGAGGGCGAATGATGAGAAGAGGATGATGAAGGGGGGGTGTGGGGATGATGAAGGGGGGTGGGGATGATTACAAGGGGATGATGAAGGGGGGATGTGTGGGATGATAAGGGGATGATGAAGGGGGGATGTGCGGGATGATAAGGGGATGATGAAGGGGGGATGTGTGGGATGATAAGGGGATGATGAAGGGGGGATGTGCGGGATGATAAGGGGATGATGAAGGGGGGATGTGTGGGATGATGACAAGGGGATGATGAAGGGGGATGTGTGGGATGATAAGGGGATGATGAAGGGGGGATGTGTGGGATGATGACAAGGGGATGATGATGAGGATGTTAATGACGGGTCTGGATGATGACAGGGGGGGATGAGGTATTTCCCACCCTAGGCTTATACTCGAGTCAATAACTTTTCCTGGGATTTTGGGTTGAAATTAGGGGTCTCGGCTTATACTCGGGTCGGCTTATACTCGAGTATATACGGTACTACAAATAAAAAACAGATATTAGAAATCATAAATGTTCCTAATCTCTGTACGTGAGACATGGTTGTGTTATATAAGAAGCTGTCTATAGACGATATACTTATTAAAAACACATATATCTTCATGTATAAGGTAGAGACTATGACATCTCTGCAGGTCTAGATGTTATATCTAGCCTGATTGTTATCAGTAATTAATATAAATATTAATTACCTGTCTCTTGGTTCCTTTCCTGCAGCTGACGGGGGTATAGGTCACTTTCACCTTCTCACCGGGCATCAGTCACCTATAAAAAGACACAGGTATGATAACATGTCCCTTATACATGCTACAGACGCTAATATATATAGCACACTAGGGCCAGAACTACTTGTCTCAGGTATTATAAAACCGCATTAGATAAAAGAACAAAAGAAAAGATGGAACCCATTGGGAAATAGATGATAGGGATTTTTATTTCTATTGTATTTCAGTGTATGAAGCCTCCCAGGAGGATGTTGACAGAGACTATTGACAGGTTTTTGGGGGTTTTGTTTTTGCAATGTTTGTGGTATGTGTTATTTTTTGTTTCTTTATTCATAAATTTTAAGGGCAATATATATATTTTTTTATTTTTGTGGGAAGGGGCAGGAGCGAAATTTTTTATAAATGATTATTGTTTTTTGTATTTTAATAAAAACTGTTATTATTGTTGTTATTATTATTCATCAATTATCATCAATATTTTATATATTTTTATTTGGCAAAATTATTCTTGGAATGTCCTTTATCAATTTTGTGCAGAAATATAGGTTAGAGGTTAGCCATGTTGCGGTGGGAATTGCTAAACTAAAAATGAATAACAGAAATACAGTTTGCCCCCGAGGTTCCAAAGTACAGAATGCACTTCAGATCAACAGCCGAAGCATCAAAGGGGGACCCATTCTAATGGAGACAATGTCCTCCACCCGTTTCCAGAACATTGAGGGGCCACTCAAAGAAAGGGGCAGTCGAGCTTGAGCCACAGACGGTTGTCTCCATTCTGTATTTCTGTTTTATAATCAATATAATGTATTTTTCATAGTTTTAAATGGCAATAATCAGTTATAGTATGTGATTTATTAAATTAATTTATAGATTTTTCTTTACAGTACAGTTATATCTTAAATCTGCGGTCTGTCTATTGAAAAAGGGATTACTACAAATAAAAAACAGATATTAGAAATCATAAATGTTCCTAATCTCTTTACCTGAGACATGGTTGTGTTATCTAAGAAGCTGTCTATAGACGATATACTTATTAAAAACACATATATCTTCATGTATAAGGTAGAGACTATGACATCTCTGCAGGTCTAGATGTTATATCTAGCCTGATTGTTATCAGTAATTAATATAAATATTAATTACCTGTCTCTTGGTTCCTTTCCTGTAGCTGACAGGGGTATAGGTCACTTTCACCTTCTCACCGGACATCAGTCACCTATAAAAAGACACAGGTATGATAACATGTCCCTTATACACGCTACAGACGCTAATATATATATAACACACTAGGGCCAGAACTACTTGTCTCAGGGATTATAAAACCGCATTAGAAAAAAGAACAAAAGAAAAGATGGAACCCATTGGGATATAGATGATAGGGATTTTTATTTCTATTGTATTTCAGTCTATTAAGCCTCCCAGGATGATGTTGACAGACTATTGACATGTTTTTGGGGGTTTTGTTTTTGCAATGTTTGTGGTATGTGTTATTTTTTGTTTCTTTATTCATAAATGTTAAGGGCAATATATGCTTTTTTTATTTTTGTGGGAAGGGGCAGGAGCAAAATATTCTATTAATGATTATTGTTTTTTGTTTTTTAATAAAAACTGTTATTATTGTTGTTATTATTATTCATCAATTATCATCAATATTTTATATATTTTTATTTGGCAAAATAATTCTTGGAATGTCCATTATCAATTTTGTGCAGAAATTTAGGATAGAGGTTAACCATGTTGCAGTGGGAATTGCTAAACTAAAAATGTATAACAGAAATACAGTTTGCCCCCGAGGTTCCAAAGTACAGAATGCACTTCAGATCAACAACCGAAGCATCGTAGGGGGACCCATTCTAATGGAGACAATGTCCTCCACCCGTTTCCAGAACATTGAGGGGCCGCTCAAAGAAAGGGGAAGTCGAGCTTAAGCCACAGACGGTTGTCTCCATTCTGTATTTCTGTTTTATAATCAATATAATGTATTTTTCATAGTTTTAAATGGCAATAATCAGTTATAGTATGTGATTTATTACATTAACTTATAGATTTTTCTTTACAGTACAGTTATGTATTAAATCTGCGGTCTGTCTATTAAAAAAGGGATTACTACAAATAAAAAACAGATATTAGAAATCATAAATGTTCCTAATCTCTGCACGTGAGACATGGTTGTGTTATATAAGAAGCTGTCTATAGACGATATACTTATTAAAAACACATATATCTTCATGTATAAGGTAGAGACTATGACATCTCTGCAGGTCTAGATGTCATATCTAGCCTGATATTTATCAGTAATTAATATAAATATTAATTACCTGTCTGTTGGTTCTTTTACTGCAGCTGACAGGGGTATAGGTCACTTTCACCTTCTCACCGGGCATCAGTCACCTATAAAAAGACACAGGTATGATAACATGTCCCTTATACATGCTACAGACGCTAATATATATAACACCCTAGGCCGAGAACTACTTGTCCCAGGGATTATAAAACCGCATTAGAAAAAAAGAACAAAAAAAAAGATGGAACCCATTGGGATATAGATGATAGGGATTTTTATTTCTATTGTAGTGCAGTGTAGTATGCCTCCCAGGATGATGTTGACAGAGACTATTGACAGCTTTTTGGGGTTTTTGTTTTTGCAATGTTTGGGGTAGGTGTTATTTTTTGTTTCTTTATTCATAAATTTTAAGGGCAATATATGTTTTTTTTTTGGGGGGGGAAGGGGGCAGGAGCTAAATAGTTTATAAATTATTATTGTTTTTTGTTTTTCAATAAAAACTGTTATTATTGTTGTTATTATTATTCATCAATTATCATCAATATTTTATATATTTTTATTTGGCAAAATTATTCTTGGAATGTCCTTTATCAATTTTGTGCAGAAATTTAGGATAGAGGTTAACCATGTTGCGGTGGGAATTGCTAAACTAAAAATGAATAACAGAAATACAGTTTGCCCCCGAGGTTCCAAAGTACAGAATGCACTTCAGATCAACAGCCGAAGCATCGTAGGGGGACCCATTCTAATGGAGACAATGTCCTCCACCCGTTTCCAGAACATTGAGGGGCCACTCAAAGAAAGGGGCAGTCGAGCTTGAGCCACAGACGGTTGTCTCCATTCTGTATTTCTGTTTTATAATCAATATAATGTATTTTTCATAGTTTTAAATGGCAATAATCCGTTATAGTATGTGATTTGTTACATTAACTTATAGATTTTTTTTTACAGTACAGTTATATCTTAAATCTGCGGTCTGTCTATTGAAAAAGGGATTACTACAAATAAAAAACAGATATTAGAAATCATAAATGTTCCTAATCTCTGTACGTGAGACATGGTTGTGTTATATAAGAAGCTGTCTATAGACGATATACTTATTAAAAACACATATATCTTCATGTATAAGGTAGAGACTATGACATCTCTGCAGGTCTAGATGTTATATCTAGCCTGATTGTTATCAGTAATTAATATAAATATTAATTACCTGTCTCTTGGTTCCTTTCCTGCAGCTGACGGGGGTATAGGTCACTTTCACCTTCTCACCGGGCATCAGTCACCTATAAAAAGACACAGGTATGATAACATGTCCCTTATACATGCTACAGACGCTAATATATATAACACACTAGGGCCAGAACTACTTGTCTCAGGTATTATAAAACCGCATTAGATAAAAGAACAAAAGAAAAGATGGAACCCATTGGGAAATAGATGATAGGGATTTTTATTTCTATTGTATTTCAGTGTATGAAGCCTCCCAGGAGGATGTTGACAGAGACTATTGACAGGTTTTTGGGGGTTTTGTTTTTGCAATGTTTGTGGTATGTGTTATTTTTTGTTTCTTTATTCATAAATTTTAAGGGCAATATATATATTTTTTTATTTTTGTGGGAAGGGGCAGGAGCGAAATATTTTATAAATGATTATTGTTTTTTGTATTTTAATAAAAACTGTTATTATTGTTGTTATTATTATTCATCAATTATCATCAATATTTTATATATTTTTATTTGGCAAAATTATTCTTGGAATGTCCTTTATCAATTTTGTGCAGAAATATAGGTTAGAGGTTAGCCATGTTGCGGTGGGAATTGCTAAACTAAAAATGAATAACAGAAATACAGTTTGCCCCCGAGGTTCCAAAGTACAGAATGCACTTCAGATCAACAGCCGAAGCATCGTAGGGGGACCCATTCTAATGGAGACAATGTCCTCCACCCGTTTCCAGAACATTGAGGGGCCACTCAAAGAAAGGGGCAGTCGAGCTTGAGCCACAGACGGTTGTCTCCATTCTGTATTTCTGTTTTATAATCAATATAATGTATTTTTCATAGTTTTAAATGGCAATAATCAGTTATAGTATGTGATTTATTAAATTAATTTATAGATTTTTCTTTACAGTACAGTTATATCTTAAATCTGCGGTCTGTCTATTGAAAAAGGGGTTACTACAAATAAAAAACAGATATTAGAAATCATAAATGTTCCTAATCTCTTTACCTGAGACATGGTTGTGTTATCTAAGAAGCTGTCTATAGACGATATACTTATTAAAAACACATATATCTTCATGTATAAGGTAGAGACTATGACATCTCTGCAGGTCTAGATGTTATATCTAGCCTGATTGTTATCAGTAATTAATATAAATATTAATTACCTGTCTCTTGGTTCCTTTCCTGTAGCTGACAGGGGTATAGGTCACTTTCACCTTCTCACCGGACATCAGTCACCTATAAAAAGACACAGGTATGATAACATGTCCCTTATACACGCTACAGACGCTAATATATATATAACACACTAGGGCCAGAACTACTTGTCTCAGGGATTATAAAACCGCATTAGAAAAAAGAACAAAAGAAAAGATGGAACCCATTGGGATATAGATGATAGGGATTTTTATTTCTATTGTATTTCAGTCTATTAAGCCTCCCAGGATGATGTTGACAGACTATTGACATGTTTTTGGGGGTTTTGTTTTTGCAATGTTTGTGGTATGTGTTATTTTTTGTTTCTTTATTCATAAATGTTAAGGGCAATATATGCTTTTTTTATTTTTGTGGGAAGGGGCAGGAGCAAAATATTTTATTAATGATTATTGTTTTTTGTTTTTTAATAAAAACTGTTATTATTGTTGTTATTATTATTCATCAATTATCATCAATATTTTATATATTTTTATTTGGCAAAATAATTCTTGGAATGTCCTTTATCAATTTTGTGCAGAAATTTAGGATAGAGGTTAACCATGTTGCAGTGGGAATTGCTAAACTAAAAATGTATAACAGAAATACAGTTTGCCCCCGAGGTTCCAAAGTACAGAATGCACTTCAGATCAACAGCCGAAGCATCGTAGGGGGACCCATTCTAATGGAGACAATGTCCTCCACCCGTTTCCAGAACATTGAGGGGCCACTCAAAGAAAGGGGCAGTCGAGCTTAAGCCACAGACGATTGTCTCCATTCTGTATTTCTGTTTTATAATCAATATAATGTATTTTTCATAGTTTTAAATGGCAATAATCAGTTATAGTATGTGATTTATTACATTAACTTATAGATTTTTCTTTACAGTACAGTTATGTATTAAATCTGCGGTCTGTCTATTAAAAAAGGGATTACTACAAATAAAAAACAGATATTAGAAATCATAAATGTTCCTAATCTCTGTACGTGAGACATGGTTGTGTTATATAAGAAGCTGTCTATAGACGATATACTTATTAAAAACACATATATCTTCATGTATAAGGTAGAGACTATGACATCTCTGCAGGTCTAGATGTCATATCTAGCCTGATTGTTATCAGTAATTAATATAAATAATAATTACCTGTCTCTTGGTTCTTTCCTGCAGCTGACGGGGGTATAGGTCACTTTCACCTTCTCACTGGGCATCAGTCACCTATAAAAAGACAGAGGTATGATAACATGTCCCTTATACATGCTACAGACGCTAATATATATAACACCCTAGGGCCAGAACTACTTGTCTCAGGGATTATAAAACCGCATTAGAAAAAAAGAACAAAAGAAAAGATGGAACCCATTGGAATATAGATGATAGGGATTTTTATTTCTATTGTAGTGTAGTGTAGTATGCCTCCCAGGATGATGTTGACAGAGACTATTGACAGCTTTTTGGGGGTTTTGTTTTTGCAATGTTTGGGGTAGGTGTTATTTTTTGTTTCTTTATTCATAAATTTTAAGGGCAATATATGTTTTTTTTATTTTTGGGGGAAGGAGGCAGGAGCAAAATATTTCATAAATTATTATTGTTTTTAAATAAAAACTGTTATTATTGTTGTTATTATTATTCATCAATTATCATTAATATTTTATATATTTTTATTTGGCAAAATAATTCTTGGAATGTCCTTTATCAATTTTATGCAGAAATATAGGTTAGAGGTTAACCATGTTGCGGTGGGAATTGCTAAACTAAAAATGAATAACAGAAATACAGTTTGCCCCCGAGGTTCCAAAGTACAGAATGCACTTCAGATCAACAGCCGAAGCATCGTAGGGGGACCCATTCTAATGGAGACAATGTCCTCCACCCGTTTCCAGAACATTGAGGGGCCACTCAAAGAAAGGGGCAGTCGAGCTTAAGCCACAGACGATTGTCTCCATTCTGTATTTCTGTTTTATAATCAATATAATGTATTTTTCATAGTTTTAAATGGCAATAATCAGTTATAGTATGTGATTTATTACATTAACTTATAGATTTTTCTTTACAGTACAGTTATGTATTAAATCTGCGGTCTGTCTATTAAAAAAGGGATTACTACAAATAAAAAACAGATATTAGAAATCATAAATGTTCCTAATCTCTGTACGTGAGACATGGTTGTGTTATATAAGAAGCTGTCTATAGACGATATACTTATTAAAAACACATATATCTTCATGTATAAGGTAGAGACTATGACATCTCTGCAGGTCTAGATGTCATATCTAGCCTGATTGTTATCAGTAATTAATATAAATAATAATTACCTGTCTCTTGGTTCTTTCCTGCAGCTGACGGGGGTATAGGTCACTTTCACCTTCTCACTGGGCATCAGTCACCTATAAAAAGACAGAGGTATGATAACATGTCCCTTATACATGCTACAGACGCTAATATATATAACACCCTAGGGCCAGAACTACTTGTCTCAGGGATTATAAAACCGCATTAGAAAAAAAGAACAAAAGAAAAGATGGAACCCATTGGAATATAGATGATAGGGATTTTTATTTCTATTGTAGTGTAGTGTAGTATGCCTCCCAGGATGATGTTGACAGAGACTATTGACAGCTTTTTGGGGGTTTTGTTTTTGCAATGTTTGGGGTAGGTGTTATTTTTTGTTTCTTTATTCATAAATTTTAAGGGCAATATATGTTTTTTTTATTTTTGGGGGAAGGAGGCAGGAGCAAAATATTTCATAAATTATTATTGTTTTTAAATAAAAACTGTTATTATTGTTGTTATTATTATTCATCAATTATCATTAATATTTTATATATTTTTATTTGGCAAAATAATTCTTGGAATGTCCTTTATCAATTTTATGCAGAAATATAGGTTAGAGGTTAACCATGTTGCGGTGGGAATTGCTAAACTAAAAATGAATAACAGAAATACAGTTTGCCCCCGAGGTTCCAAAGTACAGAATGCACTTCAGATCAACAGCCGAAGCATCGTAGGGGGACCCATTCTAATGGAGACAATGTCCTCCACCCGTTTCCAGAACATTGAGGGGCCACTCAAAGAAAGGGGCAGTTGAGCTTAAGCCACAGACGGTTGTCTCCATTCTGTATTTCTGTTTTATAATCAATATAATGTATTTTTCATAGTTTTAAATGGCAATAATCAGTTATAGTATGTGATTTATTACATTAACTTATAGATTTTTCTTTACAGTACAGTTATATCTTAAATCTGCGGTCTGTCTATTGAAAAAGGGATTACTACAAATAAAAAACAGATATTAGAAATCATAAATGTTCCTAATCTCTGTACCTGAGACATGGTTGTGTTATCTAAGAAGCTGTCTATAGACGATATACTTATTAAAAACACATATATCTTCATGTATAAGGTAGAGACTATGACATCTCTGCAGGTCTAGATGTCATATCTAGCCTGATTGTTATCAGTAATTAATATAAATATTAATTACCTGTCTTTTGGTTCTTTCCTGCAGCTGACGGGGGTATAGGTCACTTTCACCTTCTCACCGGGCATCAGTCACCTATAAAAAGACAGAGGTATGATAACATGTCCCTTATACATGCTACAGACGCTAATATATATAACACCCTAGGGCCAGAACTACTTGTCTCAGGGATTATAAAACCGCATTAGAAAAAAAGAACAAAAGAAAAGATGGAACCCATTGGAATATAGATGATAGGGATTTTTATTTCTATTGTAGTGTAGTGTAGTATGCCTCCCAGGATGATGTTGACAGAGACTATTGACAGCTTTTTGGGGGTTTTGTTTTTGCAATGTTTGGGGTAGGTGTTATTTTTTGTTTCTTTATTCATAAATTTTAAGGGCAATATATGTTTTTTTTATTTTTGGGGGAAGGAGGCAAGAGCAAAATATTTTATAAATTATTATTGTTTTTCAAAAAAACCTGTTATTATTGTTGTTATTATTATTCATCAATTATCATTAATATTTTATATATTTTTATTTGGCAAAATAATTCTTGGAATGTCCTTTATCAATTTTATGCAGAAATATAGGTTAGAGGTTAACCATGTTGCGGTAGGAATTGCTAAACTAAAAACGAATAACAGAAATACAGTTTGCCCCCGAGGTTCCAAAGTACAGAATGCACTTCAGATCAACAGCCGAAGCATCGTAGGGGGACCCATTCTAATGGAGACAATGTCCTCCACCCGTTTCCAGATTATTGAGGGGCCACTCAAAGAAAGGGGCAGTCGAGCTTAAGCCACAGACGGTTGTCTCCATTCTGTATTTCTGTTTTATAATCAATATAATGTATTTTTCATAGTTTTAAATGGCAATAATCAGTTATAGTATGTGATTTATTACATTAACTTATAGATTTTTCTTTACAGTACAGTTATATCTTAAATCTGCGGTCTGTCTATTGAAAAAGGGATTACTACAAATAAAAAACAGATATTAGAAATCATAAATGTTCCTAATCTCTGTACCTGAGACATGGTTGTGTTATCTAAGAAGCTGTCTATAGACGATATACTTATTAAAAACACATATATCTTCATGTATAAGGTAGAGACTATGACATCTCTGCAGGTCTAGATGTTATATCTAGCCTGATTGTTATCAGTAATTAATATAAATATTAATTACCTGTCTCTTGGTTCCTTTCCTGCAGCTGACGGGGGTATAGGTCACTTTCACCTTCTCACCGGGCATCAGTCACCTATAAAAAGACACAGGTATGATAACATGTCCCTTATACATGCTACAGACGCTAATATATATAACACACTAGGGCCAGAACTTCTTGTCTCAGGTATTATAAAACCGCATTAGATAAAAGAACAAAAGAAAATATGGAACCCATTGGGAAATAGATGATAGGGATTTTTATTTCTATTGTATTTCAGTGTATTAAGCCTCCCAGGAGGATGTTGACAGAGACTATTGACAGGTTTTTGGGGGTTTTGTTTTTGCAATGTTTGGGGTAGGTGTTATTTTTTGTTTCTTTATTCATAAATTTTAAGGGCAATATATGTTTTTTTTATTTTTGGGGGAAGGGGGCAGGAGCAAAATATTTTATAAATTATTATTGTTTTTCAATAAAAACTGTTATTATTGTTGTTATTATTATTCATCAATTATCATGAATATTTTATATATTTTTATTTGGCAAAATAATTCTTGGAATGTCCTTTATCAATTGTATGCAGAAATATAGGTTAGAGGTTAACCATGTTGCGGTGGGAATTGCTAAACTAAAAATGAATAACAGAAATACAGTTTGCCCCCGAGGTTCCAAAGTACAGAATGCACTTCAGATCAACAGCCGAAGCATCGTAGGGGGACCCATTCTAATGGAGACAATGTCCTCCACCCGTTTCCAGAACATTGAGGGGCCACTCAAAGAAAGGGGCAGTCGAGCTTAAGCCACAGACGGTTGTCTCCATTCTGTATTTCTGTTTTATAATCAATATAATGTATTTTTCATAGTTTTAAATGGCAATAATCAGTTATAGTATGTGATTTATTACATTAACTTATAGATTTTTCTTTACAGTACAGTTATATCTTAAATCTGCGGTCTGTCTATTGAAAAAGGGATTACTACAAATAAAAAACAGATATTAGAAATCATAAATGTTCCTAATCTCTGTACCTGAGACATGGTTGTGTTATCTAAGAAGCTGTCTATAGACGATATACTTATTAAAAACACATATATCTTCATGTATAAGGTAGAGACTATGACATCTCTGCAGGTCTAGATGTTATATCTAGCCTGATTGTTATCAGTAATTAATATAAATATTAATTACCTGTCTCTTGGTTCCTTTCCTGCAGCTGACGGGGGTATAGGTCACTTTCACCTTCTCACCGGGCATCAGTCACCTATAAAAAGACACAGGTATGATAACATGTCCCTTATACATGCTACAGACGCTAATATATATAACACACTAGGGCCAGAACTTCTTGTCTCAGGTATTATAAAACCGCATTAGATAAAAGAACAAAAGAAAATATGGAACCCATTGGGAAATAGATGATAGGGATTTTTATTTCTATTGTATTTCAGTGTATTAAGCCTCCCAGGAGGATGTTGACAGAGACTATTGACAGGTTTTTGGGGGTTTTGTTTTTGCAATGTTTGTGGTATGTGTTATTTTTTGTTTCTTTATTCATAAATTTTAAGGGCAATATATGTTTTTTTTTTTTGTGGGAAGGGGCAGGAGCGAAATATTTTATAAATGATTATTGTTTTTTGTATTTTAATAAAAACTGTTATTATTGTTGTTATTATTATTTATCAATTATCATGAATATTTTATATATTTTTATTTGGCAAAATAATTCTTGGAATGTCCTTTATCAAATTTGTGCAGAAATTTAGGTTAGAGGTTAACCATGTTGCAGTGGGAATTGCTAAACTAAAAATGAATAACAGAAATACAGTTTGCCCCCGAGTTTCCAAAGTACAGAATGCACTTCAGATCAACAGCCGAAGCATCGTAGGGGGACCCATTCTAATGGAGACAATGTCCTCCACCCGTTTCCAGAACATTGAGGGGCCACTCAAAGAAAGGGGCAGTCGAGCTTAAGCCACAGACGGTTGTCTCCATTCTGTATTTCTGTTTTATAATCAATATAATGTATTTTTCATAGTTTTAAATGGCAATAATCAGTTATAGTATGTGATTTATTACATTAACTTATAGATTTTTCTTTACAGTACAGTTATGTATTAAATCTGCGGTCTGTCTATTAAAAAAGGGATTACTACAAATAAAAAACAGATATTAGAAATCATAAATGTTCCTAATCTCTGCACGTGAGACATGGTTGTGTTATATAAGAAGCTGTCTATAGACGATATACTTATTAAAAACACATATATCTTCATGTATAAGGTAGAGACTATGACATCTCTGCAGGTCTAGATGTCATAGCTAGCCTGATATTTATCAGTAATTAATATAAATATTAATTACCTGTCTGTTGGTTCTTTTACTGCAGCTGACAGGGGTATAGGTCACTTTCACCTTCTCACCGGGCATCAGTCACCTATAAAAAGACACAGGTATGATAACATGTCCCTTATACATGCTACAGACGCTAATATATAGAACACCCTAGGCCGAGAACTACTTGTCTCAGGGATTATAAAACCGCATTAGAAAAAAAGAACAAAAAAAAAAGATGGAACCCATTGGGATATAGATGATAGGGATTTTTATTTCTATTGTAGTGCAGTGTAGTATGCCTCCCAGGATGATGTTGACAGAGACTATTGACAGCTTTTTGGGGGTTTTGTTTTTGCAATGTTTGGGGTAGGTGTTATTTTTTGTTTCTTTATTCATAAATTTTAAGGGCAATATATGTTTTTTTTTGGGGGGGGAAGGGGGCAGGAGCTAAATAGTTTATAAATTATTATTGTTTTTTGTTTTTCAATAAAAACTGTTATTATTGTTGTTATTATTATTCATCAATTATCATCAATATTTTATATATTTTTATTTGGCAAAATTATTCTTGGAATGTCCTTTATCAATTTTGTGCAGAAATTTAGGATAGAGGTTAACCATGTTGCGGTGGGAATTGCTAAACTAAAAATGAATAACAGAAATACAGTTTGCCCCCGAGGTTCCAAAGTACAGAATGCACTTCAGATCAACAGCCGAAGCATCGTAGGGGGACCCATTCTAATGGAGACAATGTCCTCCACCCGTTTCCAGAACATTGAGGGGCCACTCAAAGAAAGGGGCAGTCGAGCTTTAGCCACAGACGGTTGTCTCCATTCTGTATTTCTGTTTTATAATCAATATAATGTATTTTTCATAGTTTTAAATGGCAATAATCAGTTATAGTATGTGATTTATTACATTAACTTATAGATTTTTTTTTTACAGTACAGTTATATCTTAAATCTGCGGTCTGTCTATTGAAAAAGGGATTACCGTATATACTCGAGTATAAGCCGAGTTTTTCAGCACGATTTTTCGTGCTGAAAACACCCCCCTCGGCTTATACTCGAGTGAACTCCCCCACCCGCAGTGGTCTTCAACCTGCGGACCTCCAGAGGTTTCAAAACTACAACTCCCAGCAAGCCCGGGCAGCCATCGGCTGTCCGGGCTTGCTGGGAGTTGTAGTTTTGAAACCTCCGGAGGTCCGCAGGTTGAAGACCACTGCGGCCTTCAACATCATCCAGCCCCCTCTCACCCCCTTTAGTTCTGAGTACTCACCTCCGCTCGGCGCTGGTCCGGTGCTGCAGGACTGTCCGGTGAGGAGGTGGTCCGGTGGGATATTGTTCCGGGCTGCTATCTTCACCGGGGAGGCCTCTTCTAAGCGCTTCGGGCCCGGCCTCAGAATAGTCACGTTGCCGTGACAACGACGCAGAGGTGCGTCATTTGTGTCATTGTCAAGGCAACGCATCTATTCCGGGCCGGAAGCGCGGAGAAGAGGCGCCCCCGGTGAAGATAGCAGCCCGGACCACCTCCTCACCGGACCACCTCCTCACCGGACAGCCCTGCAGGACCGGACCAGCGCCGAGCGGAGGTGAGTACTCAGAACTAAAGGGGGTGAGAGGGGGGCTGGATGATGTTGAAGGCCGCAGTGGTCTTCAACCTGCGGACCTCCGGAGGTTTCAAAACTACAACTCCCAGCAAGCCCGGACAGCCGATGACTGCCCGGGCTTGCTGGGAGTTGTAGTTTTGAAACCTCTGGAGGTCCGCAGGTTGAAGACCACTGAGGGCGAATGATGAGAAGAGGATGATGAAGGGGGGGTGTGGGGATGATGAAGGGGGGTGGGGATGATTACAAGGGGATGATGAAGGGGGGATGTGTGGGATGATAAGGGGATGATGAAGGGGGGATGTGCGGGATGATAAGGGGATGATGAAGGGGGGATGTGTGGGATGATAAGGGGATGATGAAGGGGGGATGTGCGGGATGATAAGGGGATGATGAAGGGGGGATGTGTGGGATGATGACAAGGGGATGATGAAGGGGGATGTGTGGGATGATAAGGGGATGATGAAGGGGGGATGTGTGGGATGATGACAAAGGGATGATGATGAGGATGTTAATGACGGGTCTGGATGATGACAGGGGGGGATGAGGTATTTCCCACCCTAGGCTTATACTCGAGTCAATAACTTTTCCTGGGATTTTGGGTTGAAATTAGGGGTCTCGGCTTATACTCGGGTCGGCTTATACTCGAGTATATACGGTACTACAAATAAAAAACAGATATTAGAAATCATAAATGTTCCTAATCTCTGTACGTGAGACATGGTTGTGTTATATAAGAAGCTGTCTATAGACGATATACTTATTAAAAACACATATATCTTCATGTATAAGGTAGAGACTATGACATCTCTGCAGGTCTAGATGTTATATCTAGCCTGATTGTTATCAGTAATTAATATAAATATTAATTACCTGTCTCTTGGTTCCTTTCCTGCAGCTGACGGGGGTATAGGTCACTTTCACCTTCTCACCGGGCATCAGTCACCTATAAAAAGACACAGGTATGATAACATGTCCCTTATACATGCTACAGACGCTAATATATATAGCACACTAGGGCCAGAACTACTTGTCTCAGGTATTATAAAACCGCATTAGATAAAAGAACAAAAGAAAAGATGGAACCCATTGGGAAATAGATGATAGGGATTTTTATTTCTATTGTATTTCAGTGTATGAAGCCTCCCAGGAGGATGTTGACAGAGACTATTGACAGGTTTTTGGGGGTTTTGTTTTTGCAATGTTTGTGGTATGTGTTATTTTTTGTTTCTTTATTCATAAATTTTAAGGGCAATATATATTTTTTTTTATTTTTGTGGGAAGGGGCAGGAGCGAAATTTTTTATAAATGATTATTGTTTTTTGTATTTTAATAAAAACTGTTATTATTGTTGTTATTATTATTCATCAATTATCATCAATATTTTATATATTTTTATTTGGCAAAATTATTCTTGGAATGTCCTTTATCAATTTTGTGCAGAAATATAGGTTAGAGGTTAGCCATGTTGCGGTGGGAATTGCTAAACTAAAAATGAATAACAGAAATACAGTTTGCCCCCGAGGTTCCAAAGTACAGAATGCACTTCAGATCAACAGCCGAAGCATCAAAGGGGGACCCATTCTAATGGAGACAATGTCCTCCACCCGTTTCCAGAACATTGAGGGGCCACTCAAAGAAAGGGGCAGTCGAGCTTGAGCCACAGACGGTTGTCTCCATTCTGTATTTCTGTTTTATAATCAATATAATGTATTTTTCATAGTTTTAAATGGCAATAATCAGTTATAGTATGTGATTTATTAAATTAATTTATAGATTTTTCTTTACAGTACAGTTATATCTTAAATCTGCGGTCTGTCTATTGAAAAAGGGATTACTACAAATAAAAAACAGATATTAGAAATCATAAATGTTCCTAATCTCTTTACCTGAGACATGGTTGTGTTATCTAAGAAGCTGTCTATAGACGATATACTTATTAAAAACACATATATCTTCATGTATAAGGTAGAGACTATGACATCTCTGCAGGTCTAGATGTTATATCTAGCCTGATTGTTATCAGTAATTAATATAAATATTAATTACCTGTCTCTTGGTTCCTTTCCTGTAGCTGACAGGGGTATAGGTCACTTTCACCTTCTCACCGGACATCAGTCACCTATAAAAAGACACAGGTATGATAACATGTCCCTTATACACGCTACAGACGCTAATATATATATAACACACTAGGGCCAGAACTACTTGTCTCAGGGATTATAAAACCGCATTAGAAAAAAGAACAAAAGAAAAGATGGAACCCATTGGGATATAGATGATAGGGATTTTTATTTCTATTGTATTTCAGTCTATTAAGCCTCCCAGGATGATGTTGACAGACTATTGACATGTTTTTGGGGGTTTTGTTTTTGCAATGTTTGTGGTATGTGTTATTTTTTGTTTCTTTATTCATAAATGTTAAGGGCAATATATGCTTTTTTTATTTTTGTGGGAAGGGGCAGGAGCAAAATATTTTATTAATGATTATTGTTTTTTGTTTTTTAATAAAAACTGTTATTATTGTTGTTATTATTATTCATCAATTATCATCAATATTTTATATATTTTTATTTGGCAAAATAATTCTTGGAATGTCCATTATCAATTTTGTGCAGAAATTTAGGATAGAGGTTAACCATGTTGCAGTGGGAATTGCTAAACTAAAAATGTATAACAGAAATACAGTTTGCCCCCGAGGTTCCAAAGTACAGAATGCACTTCAGATCAACAACCGAAGCATCGTAGGGGGACCCATTCTAATGGAGACAATGTCCTCCACCCGTTTCCAGAACATTGAGGGGCCGCTCAAAGAAAGGGGAAGTCGAGCTTAAGCCACAGACGGTTGTCTCCATTCTGTATTTCTGTTTTATAATCAATATAATGTATTTTTCATAGTTTTAAATGGCAATAATCAGTTATAGTATGTGATTTATTACATTAACTTATAGATTTTTCTTTACAGTACAGTTATGTATTAAATCTGCGGTCTGTCTATTAAAAAAGGGATTACTACAAATAAAAAACAGATATTAGAAATCATAAATGTTCCTAATCTCTGCACGTGAGACATGGTTGTGTTATATAAGAAGCTGTCTATAGACGATATACTTATTAAAAACACATATATCTTCATGTATAAGGTAGAGACTATGACATCTCTGCAGGTCTAGATGTCATATCTAGCCTGATATTTATCAGTAATTAATATAAATATTAATTACCTGTCTGTTGGTTCTTTTACTGCAGCTGACAGGGGTATAGGTCACTTTCACCTTCTCACCGGGCATCAGTCACCTATAAAAAGACACAGGTATGATAACATGTCCCTTATACATGCTACAGACGCTAATATATATAACACCCTAGGCCGAGAACTACTTGTCTCAGGGATTATAAAACCGCATTAGAAAAAAAGAACAAAAAAAAAAGATGGAACCCATTGGGATATAGATGATAGGGATTTTTATTTCTATTGTAGTGCAGTGTAGTATGCCTCCCAGGATGATGTTGACAGAGACTATTGACAGCTTTTTGGGGGTTTTGTTTTTGCAATGTTTGGGGTAGGTGTTATTTTTTGTTTCTTTATTCATAAATTTTAAGGGCAATATATGTTTTTTTTGGGGGGGGGAAGGGGGCAGGAGCTAAATAGTTTATAAATTATTATTGTTTTTTGTTTTTCAATAAAAACTGTTATTATTGTTGTTATTATTATTCATCAATTATCATCAATATTTTATATATTTTTATTTGGCAAAATTATTCTTGTAATGTCCTTTATCAATTTTGTGCAGAAATTTAGGATAGAGGTTAACCATGTTGCGGTGGGAATTGCTAAACTAAAAATGAATAACAGAAATACAGTTTGCCCCCGAGGTTCCAAAGTACAGAATGCACTTCAGATCAACAGCCGAAGCATCGTAGGGGGACCCATTCTAATGGAGACAATGTCCTCCACCCGTTTCCAGAACATTGAGGGGCCACTCAAAGAAAGGGGCAGTCGAGCTTGAGCCACAGACGGTTGTCTCCATTCTGTATTTCTGTTTTATAATCAATATAATGTATTTTTCATAGTTTTAAATGGCAATAATCAGTTATAGTATGTGATTTATTACATTAACTTATAGATTTTTTTTTACAGTACAGTTATATCTTAAATCTGCGGTCTGTCTATTGAAAAAGGGATTACTACAAATAAAAAACAGATATTAGAAATCATAAATGTTCCTAATCTCTGTACGTGAGACATGGTTGTGTTATATAAGAAGCTGTCTATAGACGATATACTTATTAAAAACACATATATCTTCATGTATAAGGTAGAGACTATGACATCTCTGCAGGTCTAGATGTTATATCTAGCCTGATTGTTATCAGTAATTAATATAAATATTAATTACCTGTCTCTTGGTTCCTTTCCTGCAGCTGACGGGGGTATAGGTCACTTTCACCTTCTCACCGGGCATCAGTCACCTATAAAAAGACACAGGTATGATAACATGTCCCTTATACATGCTACAGACGCTAATATATATAACACACTAGGGCCAGAACTACTTGTCTCAGGTATTATAAAACCGCATTAGATAAAAGAACAAAAGAAAAGATGGAACCCATTGGGAAATAGATGATAGGGATTTTTATTTCTATTGTATTTCAGTGTATGAAGCCTCCCAGGAGGATGTTGACAGAGACTATTGACAGGTTATTGGGGGTTTTGTTTTTGCAATGTTTGTGGTATGTGTTATTTTTTGTTTCTTTATTCATAAATTTTAAGGGCAATATATATATTTTTTTATTTTTGTGGGAAGGGGCAGGAGCGAAATATTTTATAAATGATTATTGTTTTTTGTATTTTAATAAAAACTGTTATTATTGTTGTTATTATTATTCATCAATTATCATCAATATTTTATATATTTTTATTTGGCAAAATTATTCTTGGAATGTCCTTTATCAATTTTGTGCAGAAATATAGGTTAGAGGTTAGCCATGTTGCGGTGGGAATTGCTAAACTAAAAATGAATAACAGAAATACAGTTTGCCCCCGAGGTTCCAAAGTACAGAATGCACTTCAGATCAACAGCCGAAGCATCGTAGGGGGACCCATTCTAATGGAGACAATGTCCTCCACCCGTTTCCAGAACATTGAGGGGCCACTCAAAGAAAGGGGCAGTCGAGCTTGAGCCACAGACGGTTGTCTCCATTCTGTATTTCTGTTTTATAATCAATATAATGTATTTTTCATAGTTTTAAATGGCAATAATCAGTTATAGTATGTGATTTATTAAATTAATTTATAGATTTTTCTTTACAGTACAGTTATATCTTAAATCTGCGGTCTGTCTATTGAAAAAGGGATTACTACAAATAAAAAACAGATATTAGAAATCATAAATGTTCCTAATCTCTTTACCTGAGACATGGTTGTGTTATCTAAGAAGCTGTCTATAGACGATATACTTATTAAAAACACATATATCTTCATGTATAAGGTAGAGACTATGACATCTCTGCAGGTCTAGATGTTATATCTAGCCTGATTGTTATCAGTAATTAATATAAATATTAATTACCTATCTCTTGGTTCCTTTCCTGTAGCTGACAGGGGTATAGGTCACTTTCACCTTCTCACCGGACATCAGTCACCTATAAAAAGACACAGGTATGATAACATGTCCCTTATACACGCTACAGACGCTAATATATATATAACACACTAGGGCCAGAACTACTTGTCTCAGGGATTATAAAACCGCATTAGAAAAAAGAACAAAAGAAAAGATGGAACCCATTGGGATATAGATGATAGGGATTTTTATTTCTATTGTATTTCAGTCTATTAAGCCTCCCAGGATGATGTTGACAGACTATTGACATGTTTTTGGGGGTTTTGTTTTTGCAATGTTTGTGGTATGTGTTATTTTTTGTTTCTTTATTCATAAATGTTAAGGGCAATATATGCTTTTTTTATTTTTGTGGGAAGGGGCAGGAGCAAAATATTTTATTAATGATTATTGTTTTTTGTTTTTTAATAAAAACTGTTATTATTGTTGTTATTATTATTCATCAATTATCATTAATATTTTATATATTTTTATTTGGCAAAATAATTCTTGGAATGTCCTTTATCAATTTTATGCAGAAATATAGGTTAGAGGTTAACCATGTTGCGGTGGGAATTGCTAAACTAAAAATGAATAACAGAAATACAGTTTGCCCCCGAGGTTCCAAAGTACAGAATGCACTTCAGATCAACAGCCGAAGCATCGTAGGGGGACCCATTCTAATGGAGACAATGTCCTCCACCCGTTTCCAGAACATTGAGGGGCCACTCAAAGAAAGGGGCAGTTGAGCTTAAGCCACAGACGGTTGTCTCCATTCTGTATTTCTGTTTTATAATCAATATAATGTATTTTTCATAGTTTTAAATGGCAATAATCAGTTATAGTATGTGATTTATTACATTAACTTATAGATTTTTCTTTACAGTACAGTTATATCTTAAATCTGCGGTCTGTCTATTGAAAAAGGGATTACTACAAATAAAAAACAGATATTAGAAATCATAAATGTTCCTAATCTCTGTACCTGAGACATGGTTGTGTTATCTAAGAAGCTGTCTATAGACGATATACTTATTAAAAACACATATATCTTCATGTATAAGGTAGAGACTATGACATCTCTGCAGGTCTAGATGTCATATCTAGCCTGATTGTTATCAGTAATTAATATAAATATTAATTACCTGTCTTTTGGTTCTTTCCTGCAGCTGACGGGGGTATAGGTCACTTTCACCTTCTCACCGGGCATCAGTCACCTATAAAAAGACAGAGGTATGATAACATGTCCCTTATACATGCTACAGACGCTAATATATATAACACCCTAGGGTCAGAACTACTTGTCTCAGGGATTATAAAACCGCATTAGAAAAAAAGAACAAAAGAAAAGATGGAACCCATTGGAATATAGATGATAGGGATTTTTATTTCTATTGTAGTGTAGTGTAGTATGCCTCCCAGGATGATGTTGACAGAGACTATTGACAGCTTTTTGGGGGTTTTGTTTTTGCAATGTTTGGGGTAGGTGTTATTTTTTGTTTCTTTATTCATAAATTTTAAGGGCAATATATGTTTTTTTTATTTTTGGGGGAAGGAGGCAGGAGCAAAATATTTTATAAATTATTATTGTTTTTCAAAAAAAACTGTTATTATTGTTGTTATTATTATTCATCAATTATCATTAATATTTTATATATTTTTATTTGGCAAAATAATTCTTGGAATGTCCTTTATCAATTTTATGCAGAAATATAGGTTAGAGGTTAACCATGTTGCGGTAGGAATTGCTAAACTAAAAACGAATAACAGAAATACAGTTTGCCCCCGAGGTTCCAAAGTACAGAATGCACTTCAGATCAACAGCCGAAGCATCGTAGGGGGACCCATTCTAATGGAGACAATGTCCTCCACCCGTTTCCAGATTATTGAGGGGCCACTCAAAGAAAGGGGCAGTCGAGCTTAAGCCACAGACGGTTGTCTCCATTCTGTATTTCTGTTTTATAATCAATATAATGTATTTTTCATAGTTTTAAATGGCAATAATCAGTTATAGTATGTGATTTATTACATTAACTTATAGATTTTTCTTTACAGTACAGTTATATCTTAAATCTGCGGTCTGTCTATTGAAAAAGGGATTACTACAAATAAAAAACAGATATTAGAAATCATAAATGTTCCTAATCTCTGTACCTGAGACATGGTTGTGTTATCTAAGAAGCTGTCTATAGACGATATACTTATTAAAAACACATATATCTTCATGTATAAGGTAGAGACTATGACATCTCTGCAGGTCTAGATGTTATATCTAGCCTGATTGTTATCAGTAATTAATATAAATATTAATTACCTGTCTCTTGGTTCCTTTCCTGCAGCTGACGGGGGTATAGGTCACTTTCACCTTCTCACCGGGCATCAGTCACCTATAAAAAGACACAGGTATGATAACATGTCCCTTATACATGCTACAGACGCTAATATATATAACACACTAGGGCCAGAACTTCTTGTCTCAGGTATTATAAAACCGCATTAGATAAAAGAACAAAAGAAAATATGGAACCCATTGGGAAATAGATGATAGGGATTTTTATTTCTATTGTATTTCAGTGTATTAAGCCTCCCAGGAGGATGTTGACAGAGACTATTGACAGGTTTTTGGGGGTTTTGTTTTTGCAATGTTTGTGGTATGTGTTATTTTTTGTTTCTTTATTCATAAATTTTAAGGGCAATATATATATTTTTTTATTTTTGTGGGAAGGGGCAGGAGCGAAATATTTTATAAATGATTATTGTTTTTTGTATTTTAATAAAAACTGTTATTATTGTTGTTATTATTATTCATCAATTATCATCAATATTTTATATATTTTTATTTGGCAAAATTATTCTTGGAATGTCCTTTATCAATTTTGTGCAGAAATATAGGTTAGAGGTTAACCATGTTGCGGTGGGAATTGCTAAACTAAACATGAATAACAGAAATACAGTTTGCCCCCGAGGTTCCAAAGTACAGAATGCACTTCAGATCAACAGCCGAAGCATCGTAGGGGGACCCATTCTAATGGAGACAATGTCCTCCACCCGTTTCCAGAACATTGAGGGGCCACTCAAAGAAAGGGGCAGTCGAGCTTGAGCCACAGACGGTTGTCTCCATTCTGTATTTCTGTTTTATAATCAATATAATGTATTTTTCATAGTTTTAAATGGCAATAATCAGTTATAGTATGTGATTTATTAAATTAATTTATAGATTTTTCTTTACAGTACAGTTATATCTTAAATCTGCGGTCTGTCTATTGAAAAAGGGATTACTACAAATAAAAAACAGATATTAGAAATCATAAATGTTCCTAATCTCTTTACCTGAGACATGGTTGTGTTATCTAAGAAGCTGTCTATAGACGATATACTTATTAAAAACACATATATCTTCATGTATAAGGTAGAGACTATGACATCTCTGCAGGTCTAGATGTTATATCTAGCCTGATTGTTATCAGTAATTAATATAAATATTAATTACCTGTCTCTTGGTTCCTTTCCTGTAGCTGACAGGGGTATAGGTCACTTTCACCTTCTCACCGGACATCAGTCACCTATAAAAAGACACAGGTATGATAACATGTCCCTTATACACGCTACAGACGCTAATATATATATAACACACTAGGGCCAGAACTACTTGTCTCAGGGATTATAAAACCGCATTAGAAAAAAGAACAAAAGAAAAGATGGAACCCATTGGGATATAGATGATAGGGATTTTTATTTCTATTGTATTTCAGTCTATTAAGCCTCCCAGGATGATGTTGACAGACTATTGACATGTTTTTGGGGGTTTTGTTTTTGCAATGTTTGTGGTATGTGTTATTTTTTGTTTCTTTATTCATAAATGTTAAGGGCAATATATGCTTTTTTTATTTTTGTGGGAAGGGGCAGGAGCAAAATATTTTATTAATAATTATTGGTTTTTGTTTTTTAATAAAAACTGTTATTATTGTTGTTATTATTATTCATCAATTATCATCAATATTTTATATATTTTTATTTGGCAAAATAATTCTTGGAATGTCCATTATCAATTTTGTGCAGAAATTTAGGATAGAGGTTAACCATGTTGCAGTGGGAATTGCTAAACTAAAAATGTATAACAGAAATACAGTTTGCCCCCGAGGTTCCAAAGTACAGAATGCACTTCAGATCAACAACCGAAGCATCGTAGGGGGACCCATTCTAATGGAGACAATGTCCTCCACCCGTTTCCAGAACATTGAGGGGCCGCTCAAAGAAAGGGGAAGTCGAGCTTAAGCCACAGACGGTTGTCTCCATTCTGTATTTCTGTTTTATAATCAATATAATGTATTTTTCATAGTTTTAAATGGCAATAATCAGTTATAGTATGTGATTTATTACATTAACTTATAGATTTTTCTTTACAGTACAGTTATGTATTAAATCTGCGGTCTGTCTATTAAAAAAGGGATTACTACAAATAAAAAACAGATATTAGAAATCATAAATGTTCCTAATCTCTGCACGTGAGACATGGTTGTGTTATATAAGAAGCTGTCTATAGACGATATACTTATTAAAAACACATATATCTTCATGTATAAGGTAGAGACTATGACATCTCTGCAGGTCTAGATGTCATATCTAGCCTGATATTTATCAGTAATTAATATAAATATTAATTACCTGTCTGTTGGTTCTTTTACTGCAGCTGACAGGGGTATAGGTCACTTTCACCTTCTCACCGGGCATCAGTCACCTATAAAAAGACACAGGTATGATAACATGTCCCTTATACATGCTACAGACGCTAATATATATAACACCCTAGGCCGAGAACTACTTGTCTCAGGGATTATAAAACCGCATTAGAAAAAAAGAACAAAAAAAAAAGATGGAACCCATTGGGATATAGATGATAGGGATTTTTATTTCTATTGTAGTGCAGTGTAGTATGCCTCCCAGGATGATGTTGACAGAGACTATTGACAGCTTTTTGGGGTTTTTGTTTTTGCAATGTTTGGGGTAGGTGTTATTTTTTGTTTCTTTATTCATAAATTTTAAGGGCAATATATGTTTTTTTTTTTGGGGGGGGAAGGGGGCAGGAGCTAAATAGTTTATAAATTATTATTGTTTTTTGTTTTTCAATAAAAACTGTTATTATTGTTGTTATTATTATTCATCAATTATCATCAATATTTTATATATTTTTATTTGGCAAAATTATTCTTGGAATGTCCTTTATCAATTTTGTGCAGAAATTTAGGATAGAGGTTAACCATGTTGCGGTGGGAATTGCTAAACTAAAAATGAATAACAGAAATACAGTTTGCCCCCGAGGTTCCAAAGTACAGAATGCACTTCAGATCAACAGCCGAAGCATCGTAGGGGGACCCATTCTAATGGAGACAATGTCCTCCACCCGTTTCCAGAACATTGAGGGGCCACTCAAAGAAAGGGGCAGTCGAGCTTGAGCCACAGACGGTTGTCTCCATTCTGTATTTCTGTTTTATAATCAATATAATGTATTTTTCATAGTTTTAAATGGCAATAATCCGTTATAGTATGTGATTTATTACATTAACTTATAGATTTTTTTTACAGTACAGTTATATCTTAAATCTGCGGTCTGTCTATTGAAAAAGGGATTACTACAAATAAAAAACAGATATTAGAAATCATAAATGTTCCTAATCTCTGTACGTGAGACATGGTTGTGTTATATAAGAAGCTGTCTATAGACGATATACTTATTAAAAACACATATATCTTCATGTATAAGGTAGAGACTATGACATCTCTGCAGGTCTAGATGTTATATCTAGCCTGATTGTTATCAGTAATTAATATAAATATTAATTACCTGTCTCTTGGTTCCTTTCCTGCAGCTGACGGGGGTATAGGTCACTTTCACCTTCTCACCGGGCATCAGTCACCTATAAAAAGACACAGGTATGATAACATGTCCCTTATACATGCTACAGACGCTAATATATATAACACACTAGGGCCAGAACTACTTGTCTCAGGTATTATAAAACCGCATTAGATAAAAGAACAAAAGAAAAGATGGAACCCATTGGGAAATAGATGATAGGGATTTTTATTTCTATTGTATTTCAGTGTATGAAGCCTCCCAGGAGGATGTTGACAGAGACTATTGACAGGTTTTTGGGGGTTTTGTTTTTGCAATGTTTGTGGTATGTGTTATTTTTTGTTTCTTTATTCATAAATTTTAAGGGCAATATATATATTTTTTTATTTTTGTGGGAAGGGGCAGGAGCGAAATATTTTATAAATGATTATTGTTTTTTGTATTTTAATAAAAACTGTTATTATTGTTGTTATTATTATTCATCAATTATCATCAATATTTTATATATTTTTATTTGGCAAAATTATTCTTGGAATGTCCTTTATCAATTTTGTGCAGAAATATAGGTTAGAGGTTAGCCATGTTGCGGTGGGAATTGCTAAACTAAAAATGAATAACAGAAATACAGTTTGCCCCCGAGGTTCCAAAGTACAGAATGCACTTCAGATCAACAGCCGAAGCATCGTAGGGGGACCCATTCTAATGGAGACAATGTCCTCCACCCGTTTCCAGAACATTGAGGGGCCACTCAAAGAAAGGGGCAGTCGAGCTTGAGCCACAGACGGTTGTCTCCATTCTGTATTTCTGTTTTATAATCAATATAATGTATTTTTCATAGTTTTAAATGGCAATAATCAGTTATAGTATGTGATTTATTAAATTAATTTATAGATTTTTCTTTACAGTACAGTTATATCTTAAATCTGCGGTCTGTCTATTGAAAAAGGGGTTACTACAAATAAAAAACAGATATTAGAAATCATAAATGTTCCTAATCTCTTTACCTGAGACATGGTTGTGTTATCTAAGAAGCTGTCTATAGACGATATACTTATTAAAAACACATATATCTTCATGTATAAGGTAGAGACTATGACATCTCTGCAGGTCTAGATGTTATATCTAGCCTGATTGTTATCAGTAATTAATATAAATATTAATTACCTGTCTCTTGGTTCCTTTCCTGTAGCTGACAGGGGTATAGGTCACTTTCACCTTCTCACCGGACATCAGTCACCTATAAAAAGACACAGGTATGATAACATGTCCCTTATACACGCTACAGACGCTAATATATATATAACACACTAGGGCCAGAACTACTTGTCTCAGGGATTATAAAACCGCATTAGAAAAAAGAACAAAAGAAAAGATGGAACCCATTGGGATATAGATGATAGGGATTTTTATTTCTATTGTATTTCAGTCTATTAAGCCTCCCAGGATGATGTTGACAGACTATTGACATGTTTTTGGGGGTTTTGTTTTTGCAATGTTTGTGGTATGTGTTATTTTTTGTTTCTTTATTCATAAATGTTAAGGGCAATATATGCTTTTTTTATTTTTGTGGGAAGGGGCAGGAGCAAAATATTTTATTAATGATTATTGTTTTTTGTTTTTTAATAAAAACTGTTATTATTGTTGTTATTATTATTCATCAATTATCATTAATATTTTATATATTTTTATTTGGCAAAATAATTCTTGGAATGTCCTTTATCAATTTTATGCAGAAATATAGGTTAGAGGTTAACCATGTTGCGGTGGGAATTGCTAAACTAAAAATGAATAACAGAAATACAGTTTGCCCCCGAGGTTCCAAAGTACAGAATGCACTTCAGATCAACAGCCGAAGCATCGTAGGGGGACCCATTCTAATGGAGACAATGTCCTCCACCCGTTTCCAGAACATTGAGGGGCCACTCAAAGAAAGGGGCAGTCGAGCTTAAGCCACAGACGGTTGTCTCCATTCTGTATTTCTGTTTTATAATCAATATAATGTATTTTTCATAGTTTTAAATGGCAATAATCAGTTATAGTATGTGATTTATTACATTAACTTATAGATTTTTCTTTACAGTACAGTTATATCTTAAATCTGCGGTCTGTCTATTGAAAAAGGGATTACTACAAATAAAAAACAGATATTAGAAATCATAAATGTTCCTAATCTCTGTACCTGAGACATGGTTGTGTTATCTAAGAAGCTGTCTATAGACGATATACTTATTAAAAACACATATATCTTCATGTATAAGGTAGAGACTATGACATCTCTGCAGGTCTAGATGTCATATCTAGCCTGATTGTTATCAGTAATTAATATAAATATTAATTACCTGTCTTTTGGTTCTTTCCTGCAGCTGACGGGGGTATAGGTCACTTTCACCTTCTCACCGGGCATCAGTCACCTATAAAAAGACAGAGGTATGATAACATGTCCCTTATACATGCTACAGACGCTAATATATATAACACCCTAGGGCCAGAACTACTTGTCTCAGGGATTATAAAACCGCATTAGAAAAAAAGAACAAAAGAAAAGATGGAACCCATTGGAATATAGATGATAGGGATTTTTATTTCTATTGTAGTGTAGTGTAGTATGCCTCCCAGGATGATGTTGACAGAGACTATTGACAGCTTTTTGGGGGTTTTGTTTTTGCAATGTTTGGGGTAGGTGTTATTTTTTGTTTCTTTATTCATAAATTTTAAGGGCAATATATGTTTTTTTTATTTTTGGGGGAAGGAGGCAGGAGCAAAATATTTTATAAATTATTATTGTTTTTCAAAAAAAACTGTTATTATTGTTGTTATTATTATTCATCAATTATCATTAATATTTTATATATTTTTATTTGGCAAAATAATTCTTGGAATGTCCTTTATCAATTTTATGCAGAAATATAGGTTAGAGGTTAACCATGTTGCGGTAGGAATTGCTAAACTAAAAACGAATAACAGAAATACAGTTTGCCCCCGAGGTTCCAAAGTACAGAATGCACTTCAGATCAACAGCCGAAGCATCGTAGGGGGACCCATTCTAATGGAGACAATGTCCTCCACCCGTTTCCAGATTATTGAGGGGCCACTCAAAGAAAGGGGCAGTCGAGCTTAAGCCACAGACGGTTGTCTCCATTCTGTATTTCTGTTTTATAATCAATATAATGTATTTTTCATAGTTTTAAATGGCAATAATCAGTTATAGTATGTGATTTATTACATTAACTTATAGATTTTTCTTTACAGTACAGTTATATCTTAAATCTGCGGTCTGTCTATTGAAAAAGGGATTACTACAAATAAAAAACAGATATTAGAAATCATAAATGTTCCTAATCTCTGTACCTGAGACATGGTTGTGTTATCTAAGAAGCTGTCTATAGACGATATACTTATTAAAAACACATATATCTTCATGTATAAGGTAGAGACTATGACATCTCTGCAGGTCTAGATGTTATATCTAGCCTGATTGTTATCAGTAATTAATATAAATATTAATTACCTGTCTCTTGGTTCCTTTCCTGCAGCTGACGGGGGTATAGGTCACTTTCACCTTCTCACCGGGCATCAGTCACCTATAAAAAGACACAGGTATGATAACATGTCCCTTATACATGCTACAGACGCTAATATATATAACACACTAGGGCCAGAACTTCTTGTCTCAGGTATTATAAAACCGCATTAGATAAAAGAACAAAAGAAAATATGGAACCCATTGGGAAATAGATGATAGGGATTTTTATTTCTATTGTATTTCAGTGTATTAAGCCTCCCAGGAGGATGTTGACAGAGACTATTGACAGGTTTTTGGGGGTTTTGTTTTTGCAATGTTTGTGGTATGTGTTATTTTTTGTTTCTTTATTCATAAATTTTAAGGGCAATATATATATTTTTTTATTTTTGTGGGAAGGGGCAGGAGCGAAATATTTTATAAATGATTATTGTTTTTTGTATTTTAATAAAAACTGTTATTATTGTTGTTATTATTATTCATCAATTATCATCAATATTTTATATATTTTTATTTGGCAAAATTATTCTTGGAATGTCCTTTATCAATTTTGTGCAGAAATATAGGTTAGAGGTTAACCATGTTGCGGTGGGAATTGCTAAACTAAACATGAATAACAGAAATACAGTTTGCCCCCGAGGTTCCAAAGTACAGAATGCACTTCAGATCAACAGCCGAAGCATCGTAGGGGGACCCATTCTAATGGAGACAATGTCCTCCACCCGTTTCCAGAACATTGAGGGGCCACTCAAAGAAAGGGGCAGTCGAGCTTGAGCCACAGACGGTTGTCTCCATTCTGTATTTCTGTTTTATAATCAATATAATGTATTTTTCATAGTTTTAAATGGCAATAATCAGTTATAGTATGTGATTTATTAAATTAATTTATAGATTTTTCTTTACAGTACAGTTATATCTTAAATCTGCGGTCTGTCTATTGAAAAAGGGATTACTACAAATAAAAAACAGATATTAGAAATCATAAATGTTCCTAATCTCTTTACCTGAGACATGGTTGTGTTATCTAAGAAGCTGTCTATAGACGATATACTTATTAAAAACACATATATCTTCATGTATAAGGTAGAGACTATGACATCTCTGCAGGTCTAGATGTTATATCTAGCCTGATTGTTATCAGTAATTAATATAAATATTAATTACCTGTCTCTTGGTTCCTTTCCTGTAGCTGACAGGGGTATAGGTCACTTTCACCTTCTCACCGGACATCAGTCACCTATAAAAAGACACAGGTATGATAACATGTCCCTTATACACGCTACAGACGCTAATATATATATAACACACTAGGGCCAGAACTACTTGTCTCAGGGATTATAAAACCGCATTAGAAAAAAGAACAAAAGAAAAGATGGAACCCATTGGGATATAGATGATAGGGATTTTTATTTCTATTGTATTTCAGTCTATTAAGCCTCCCAGGATGATGTTGACAGACTATTGACATGTTTTTGGGGGTTTTGTTTTTGCAATGTTTGTGGTATGTGTTATTTTTTGTTTCTTTATTCATAAATGTTAAGGGCAATATATGCTTTTTTTATTTTTGTGGGAAGGGGCAGGAGCAAAATATTTTATTAATGATTATTGTTTTTTGTTTTTTAATAAAAACTGTTATTATTGTTGTTATTATTATTCATCAATTATCATCAATATTTTATATATTTTTATTTGGCAAAATAATTCTTGGAATGTCCATTATCAATTTTGTGCAGAAATTTAGGATAGAGGTTAACCATGTTGCAGTGGGAATTGCTAAACTAAAAATGTATAACAGAAATACAGTTTGCCCCCGAGGTTCCAAAGTACAGAATGCACTTCAGATCAACAACCGAAGCATCGTAGGGGGACCCATTCTAATGGAGACAATGTCCTCCACCCGTTTCCAGAACATTGAGGGGCCGCTCAAAGAAAGGGGAAGTCGAGCTTAAGCCACAGACGGTTGTCTCCATTCTGTATTTCTGTTTTATAATCAATATAATGTATTTTTCATAGTTTTAAATGGCAATAATCAGTTATAGTATGTGATTTATTACATTAACTTATAGATTTTTCTTTACAGTACAGTTATGTATTAAATCTGCGGTCTGTCTATTAAAAAAGGGATTACTACAAATAAAAAACAGATATTAGAAATCATAAATGTTCCTAATCTCTGCACGTGAGACATGGTTGTGTTATATAAGAAGCTGTCTATAGACGATATACTTATTAAAAACACATATATCTTCATGTATAAGGTAGAGACTATGACATCTCTGCAGGTCTAGATGTCATATCTAGCCTGATATTTATCAGTAATTAATATAAATATTAATTACCTGTCTGTTGGTTCTTTTACTGCAGCTGACAGGGGTATAGGTCACTTTCACCTTCTCACCGGGCATCAGTCACCTATAAAAAGACACAGGTATGATAACATGTCCCTTATACATGCTACAGACGCTAATATATATAACACCCTAGGCCGAGAACTACTTGTCTCAGGGATTATAAAACCGCATTAGAAAAAAAGAACAAAAAAAAAAGATGGAACCCATTGGGATATAGATGATAGGGATTTTTATTTCTATTGTAGTGCAGTGTAGTATGCCTCCCAGGATGATGTTGACAGAGACTATTGACAGCTTTTTGGGGTTTTTGTTTTTGCAATGTTTGGGGTAGGTGTTATTTTTTGTTTCTTTATTCATAAATTTTAAGGGCAATATATGTTTTTTTTTTGGGGGGGGAAGGGGGCAGGAGCTAAATAGTTTATAAATTATTATTGTTTTTTGTTTTTCAATAAAAACTGTTATTATTGTTGTTATTATTATTCATCAATTATCATCAATATTTTATATATTTTTATTTGGCAAAATTATTCTTGGAATGTCCTTTATCAATTTTGTGCAGAAATTTAGGATAGAGGTTAACCATGTTGCGGTGGGAATTGCTAAACTAAAAATGAATAACAGAAATACAGTTTGCCCCCGAGGTTCCAAAGTACAGAATGCACTTCAGATCAACAGCCGAAGCATCGTAGGGGGACCCATTCTAATGGAGACAATGTCCTCCACCCGTTTCCAGAACATTGAGGGGCCACTCAAAGAAAGGGGCAGTCGAGCTTGAGCCACAGACGGTTGTCTCCATTCTGTATTTCTGTTTTATAATCAATATAATGTATTTTTCATAGTTTTAAATGGCAATAATCCGTTATAGTATGTGATTTATTACATTAACTTATAGATTTTTTTTTACAGTACAGTTATATCTTAAATCTGCGGTCTGTCTATTGAAAAAGGGATTACTACAAATAAAAAACAGATATTAGAAATCATAAATGTTCCTAATCTCTGTACGTGAGACATGGTTGTGTTATATAAGAAGCTGTCTATAGACGATATACTTATTAAAAACACATATATCTTCATGTATAAGGTAGAGACTATGACATCTCTGCAGGTCTAGATGTTATATCTAGCCTGATTGTTATCAGTAATTAATATAAATATTAATTACCTGTCTCTTGGTTCCTTTCCTGCAGCTGACGGGGGTATAGGTCACTTTCACCTTCTCACCGGGCATCAGTCACCTATAAAAAGACACAGGTATGATAACATGTCCCTTATACATGCTACAGACGCTAATATATATAACACACTAGGGCCAGAACTACTTGTCTCAGGTATTATAAAACCGCATTAGATAAAAGAACAAAAGAAAAGATGGAACCCATTGGGAAATAGATGATAGGGATTTTTATTTCTATTGTATTTCAGTGTATGAAGCCTCCCAGGAGGATGTTGACAGAGACTATTGACAGGTTTTTGGGGGTTTTGTTTTTGCAATGTTTGTGGTATGTGTTATTTTTTGTTTCTTTATTCATAAATTTTAAGGGCAATATATATATTTTTTTATTTTTGTGGGAAGGGGCAGGAGCGAAATATTTTATAAATGATTATTGTTTTTTGTATTTTAATAAAAACTGTTATTATTGTTGTTATTATTATTCATCAATTATCATCAATATTTTATATATTTTTATTTGGCAAAATTATTCTTGGAATGTCCTTTATCAATTTTGTGCAGAAATATAGGTTAGAGGTTAGCCATGTTGCGGTGGGAATTGCTAAACTAAAAATGAATAACAGAAATACAGTTTGCCCCCGAGGTTCCAAAGTACAGAATGCACTTCAGATCAACAGCCGAAGCATCGTAGGGGGACCCATTCTAATGGAGACAATGTCCTCCACCCGTTTCCAGAACATTGAGGGGCCACTCAAAGAAAGGGGCAGTCGAGCTTGAGCCACAGACGGTTGTCTCCATTCTGTATTTCTGTTTTATAATCAATATAATGTATTTTTCATAGTTTTAAATGGCAATAATCAGTTATAGTATGTGATTTATTAAATTAATTTATAGATTTTTCTTTACAGTACAGTTATATCTTAAATCTGCGGTCTGTCTATTGAAAAAGGGGTTACTACAAATAAAAAACAGATATTAGAAATCATAAATGTTCCTAATCTCTTTACCTGAGACATGGTTGTGTTATCTAAGAAGCTGTCTATAGACGATATACTTATTAAAAACACATATATCTTCATGTATAAGGTAGAGACTATGACATCTCTGCAGGTCTAGATGTTATATCTAGCCTGATTGTTATCAGTAATTAATATAAATATTAATTACCTGTCTCTTGGTTCCTTTCCTGTAGCTGACAGGGGTATAGGTCACTTTCACCTTCTCACCGGACATCAGTCACCTATAAAAAGACACAGGTATGATAACATGTCCCTTATACACGCTACAGACGCTAATATATATATAACACACTAGGGCCAGAACTACTTGTCTCAGGGATTATAAAACCGCATTAGAAAAAAGAACAAAAGAAAAGATGGAACCCATTGGGATATAGATGATAGGGATTTTTATTTCTATTGTATTTCAGTCTATTAAGCCTCCCAGGATGATGTTGACAGACTATTGACATGTTTTTGGGGGTTTTGTTTTTGCAATGTTTGTGGTATGTGTTATTTTTTGTTTCTTTATTCATAAATGTTAAGGGCAATATATGCTTTTTTTATTTTTGTGGGAAGGGGCAGGAGCAAAATATTTTATTAATGATTATTGTTTTTTGTTTTTTAATAAAAACTGTTATTATTGTTGTTATTATTATTCATCAATTATCATCAATATTTTATATATTTTTATTTGGCAAAATAATTCTTGGAATGTCCTTTATCAATTTTGTGCAGAAATTTAGGATAGAGGTTAACCATGTTGCAGTGGGAATTGCTAAACTAAAAATGTATAACAGAAATACAGTTTGCCCCCGAGGTTCCAAAGTACAGAATGCACTTCAGATCAACAGCCGAAGCATCGTAGGGGGACCCATTCTAATGGAGACAATGTCCTCCACCCGTTTCCAGAACATTGAGGGGCCACTCAAAGAAAGGGGCAGTCGAGCTTAAGCCACAGACGATTGTCTCCATTCTGTATTTCTGTTTTATAATCAATATAATGTATTTTTCATAGTTTTAAATGGCAATAATCAGTTATAGTATGTGATTTATTACATTAACTTATAGATTTTTCTTTACAGTACAGTTATGTATTAAATCTGCGGTCTGTCTATTAAAAAAGGGATTACTACAAATAAAAAACAGATATTAGAAATCATAAATGTTCCTAATCTCTGTACGTGAGACATGGTTGTGTTATATAAGAAGCTGTCTATAGACGATATACTTATTAAAAACACATATATCTTCATGTATAAGGTAGAGACTATGACATCTCTGCAGGTCTAGATGTCATATCTAGCCTGATTGTTATCAGTAATTAATATAAATAATAATTACCTGTCTCTTGGTTCTTTCCTGCAGCTGACGGGGGTATAGGTCACTTTCACCTTCTCACTGGGCATCAGTCACCTATAAAAAGACAGAGGTATGATAACATGTCCCTTATACATGCTACAGACGCTAATATATATAACACCCTAGGGCCAGAACTACTTGTCTCAGGGATTATAAAACCGCATTAGAAAAAAAGAACAAAAGAAAAGATGGAACCCATTGGAATATAGATGATAGGGATTTTTATTTCTATTGTAGTGTAGTGTAGTATGCCTCCCAGGATGATGTTGACAGAGACTATTGACAGCTTTTTGGGGGTTTTGTTTTTGCAATGTTTGGGGTAGGTGTTATTTTTTGTTTCTTTATTCATAAATTTTAAGGGCAATATATGTTTTTTTTATTTTTGGGGGAAGGAGGCAGGAGCAAAATATTTCATAAATTATTATTGTTTTTAAATAAAAACTGTTATTATTGTTGTTATTATTATTCATCAATTATCATTAATATTTTATATATTTTTATTTGGCAAAATAATTCTTGGAATGTCCTTTATCAATTTTATGCAGAAATATAGGTTAGAGGTTAACCATGTTGCGGTGGGAATTGCTAAACTAAAAATGAATAACAGAAATACAGTTTGCCCCCGAGGTTCCAAAGTACAGAATGCACTTCAGATCAACAGCCGAAGCATCGTAGGGGGACCCATTCTAATGGAGACAATGTCCTCCACCCGTTTCCAGAACATTGAGGGGCCACTCAAAGAAAGGGGCAGTCGAGCTTAAGCCACAGACGATTGTCTCCATTCTGTATTTCTGTTTTATAATCAATATAATGTATTTTTCATAGTTTTAAATGGCAATAATCAGTTATAGTATGTGATTTATTACATTAACTTATAGATTTTTCTTTACAGTACAGTTATGTATTAAATCTGCGGTCTGTCTATTAAAAAAGGGATTACTACAAATAAAAAACAGATATTAGAAATCATAAATGTTCCTAATCTCTGTACGTGAGACATGGTTGTGTTATATAAGAAGCTGTCTATAGACGATATACTTATTAAAAACACATATATCTTCATGTATAAGGTAGAGACTATGACATCTCTGCAGGTCTAGATGTCATATCTAGCCTGATTGTTATCAGTAATTAATATAAATAATAATTACCTGTCTCTTGGTTCTTTCCTGCAGCTGACGGGGGTATAGGTCACTTTCACCTTCTCACTGGGCATCAGTCACCTATAAAAAGACAGAGGTATGATAACATGTCCCTTATACATGCTACAGACGCTAATATATATAACACCCTAGGGCCAGAACTACTTGTCTCAGGGATTATAAAACCGCATTAGAAAAAAAGAACAAAAGAAAAGATGGAACCCATTGGAATATAGATGATAGGGATTTTTATTTCTATTGTAGTGTAGTGTAGTATGCCTCCCAGGATGATGTTGACAGAGACTATTGACAGCTTTTTGGGGGTTTTGTTTTTGCAATGTTTGGGGTAGGTGTTATTTTTTGTTTCTTTATTCATAAATTTTAAGGGCAATATATGTTTTTTTTATTTTTGGGGGAAGGAGGCAGGAGCAAAATATTTCATAAATTATTATTGTTTTTAAATAAAAACTGTTATTATTGTTGTTATTATTATTCATCAATTATCATTAATATTTTATATATTTTTATTTGGCAAAATAATTCTTGGAATGTCCTTTATCAATTTTATGCAGAAATATAGGTTAGAGGTTAACCATGTTGCGGTGGGAATTGCTAAACTAAAAATGAATAACAGAAATACAGTTTGCCCCCGAGGTTCCAAAGTACAGAATGCACTTCAGATCAACAGCCGAAGCATCGTAGGGGGACCCATTCTAATGGAGACAATGTCCTCCACCCGTTTCCAGAACATTGAGGGGCCACTCAAAGAAAGGGGCAGTCGAGCTTAAGCCACAGACGGTTGTCTCCATTCTGTATTTCTGTTTTATAATCAATATAATGTATTTTTCATAGTTTTAAATGGCAATAATCAGTTATAGTATGTGATTTATTACATTAACTTATAGATTTTTCTTTACAGTACAGTTATATCTTAAATCTGCGGTCTGTCTATTGAAAAAGGGATTACTACAAATAAAAAACAGATATTAGAAATCATAAATGTTCCTAATCTCTGTACCTGAGACATGGTTGTGTTATCTAAGAAGCTGTCTATAGACGATATACTTATTAAAAACACATATATCTTCATGTATAAGGTAGAGACTATGACATCTCTGCAGGTCTAGATGTCATATCTAGCCTGATTGTTATCAGTAATTAATATAAATATTAATTACCTGTCTTTTGGTTCTTTCCTGCAGCTGACGGGGGTATAGGTCACTTTCACCTTCTCACCGGGCATCAGTCACCTATAAAAAGACAGAGGTATGATAACATGTCCCTTATACATGGTACAGACGCTAATATATATAACACCCTAGGGCCAGAACTACTTGTCTCAGGGATTATAAAACCGCATTAGAAAAAAAGAACAAAAGAAAAGATGGAACCCATTGGAATATAGATGATAGGGATTTTTATTTCTATTGTAGTGTAGTGTAGTATGCCTCCCAGGATGATGTTGACAGAGACTATTGACAGCTTTTTGGGGGTTTTGTTTTTGCAATGTTTGGGGTAGGTGTTATTTTTTGTTTCTTTATTCATAAATTTTTAGGGCAATATATGTTTTTTTTATTTTTGGGGGAAGGAGGCAGGAGCAAAATATTTTATAAATTATTATTGTTTTTCAATAAAAACTGTTATTATTGTTGTTATTATTATTCATCAATTATCATTAATATTTTATATATTTTTATTTGGCAAAATAATTCTTGGAATGTCCTTTATCAATTTTATGCAGAAATATAGGTTAGAGGTTAACCATGTTGCGGTAGGAATTGCTAAACTAAAAATGAATAACAGAAATACAGTTTGCCCCCGAGGTTCCAAAGTACAGAATGCACTTCAGATCAACAGCCGAAGCATCGTAGGGGGACCCATTCTAATGGAGACAATGTCCTCCACCCGTTTCCAGAACATTGAGGGGCCACTCAAAGAAAGGGGCAGTCGAGCTTAAGCCACAGACGGTTGTCTCCATTCTGTATTTCTGTTTTATAATCAATATAATGTATTTTTCATAGTTTTAAATGGCAATAATCAGTTATAGTATGTGATTTATTACATTGACTTATAGATTTTTCTTTACAGTACAGTTATATCTTAAATCTACGGTCTGTCTATTGAAAAAGGGATTACTACAAATAAAAAACAGATATTAGAAATCATAAATGTTCCTAATCTCTGTACCTGAGACATGGTTGTGTTATCTAAGAAGCTGTCTATAGACGATATACTTATTAAAAACACATATATCTTCATGTATAAGGTAGAGACTATGACATCTCTGCAGGTCTAGATGTCATATCTAGCCTGATTGTTATCAGTAATTAATATAAATATTAATTACCTGTCTTTTGGTTCTTTCCTGCAGCTGACGGGGGTATAGGTCACTTTCACCTTCTCACCGGGCATCAGTCACCTATAAAAAGACACAGGTATGATAACATGTCCCTTATACATGCTACAGACGCTAATATATATAACACCCTAGGGCCAAAACTACTTGTCTCAGGGATTATAAAACCGCATTAGAAAAAAAGAACAAAAGAAAAGATGGAACCCATTGGAATATAGATGATAGGGATTTTTATTTCTATTGTAGTGTAGTGTAGTATGCCTCCCAGGATGATGTTGACAGAGACTATTGACAGCTTTTTGGGGGTTTTGTTTTTGCAATGTTTGGGGTAGGTGTTATTTTTTGTTTCTTTATTCATAAATTTTAAGGGCAATATATGTTTTTTTTATTTTTGGGGGAAGGGGGCAGGAGCAAAATATTTTATAAATTATTATTGTTTTTCAATAAAAACTGTTATTATTGTTGTTATTATTATTCATCAATTATCATGAATATTTTATATATTTTTATTTGGCAAAATAATTCTTGGAATGTCCTTTATCAATTGTATGCAGAAATATAGGTTAGAGGTTAACCATGTTGCGGTGGGAATTGCTAAACTAAAAATGAATAACAGAAATACAGTTTGCCCCCGAGGTTCCAAAGTACAGAATGCACTTCAGATCAACAGCCGAAGCATCGTAGGGGGACCCATTCTAATGGAGACAATGTCCTCCACCCGTTTCCAGAACATTGAGGGGCCACTCAAAGAAAGGGGCAGTCGAGCTTAAGCCACAGACGGTTGTCTCCATTCTGTATTTCTGTTTTATAATCAATATAATGTATTTTTCATAGTTTTAAATGGCAATAATCAGTTATAGTATGTGATTTATTACATTAACTTATAGATTTTTCTTTACAGTACAGTTATATCTTAAATCTGCGGTCTGTCTATTGAAAAAGGGATTACTACAAATAAAAAACAGATATTAGAAATCATAAATGTTCCTAATCTCTGTACCTGAGACATGGTTGTGTTATCTAAGAAGCTGTCTATAGACGATATACTTATTAAAAACACATATATCTTCATGTATAAGGTAGAGACTATGACATCTCTGCAGGTCTAGATGTTATATCTAGCCTGATTGTTATCAGTAATTAATATAAATATTAATTACCTGTCTCTTGGTTCCTTTCCTGCAGCTGACGGGGGTATAGGTCACTTTCACCTTCTCACCGGGCATCAGTCACCTATAAAAAGACACAGGTATGATAACATGTCCCTTATACATGCTACAGACGCTAATATATATAACACACTAGGGCCAGAACTTCTTGTCTCAGGTATTATAAAACCGCATTAGATAAAAGAACAAAAGAAAATATGGAACCCATTGGGAAATAGATGATAGGGATTTTTATTTCTATTGTATTTCAGTGTATTAAGCCTCCCAGGAGGATGTTGACAGAGACTATTGACAGGTTTTTGGGGGTTTTGTTTTTGCAATGTTTGTGGTATGTGTTATTTTTTGTTTCTTTATTCATAAATTTTAAGGGCAATATATATATTTTTTTATTTTTGTGGGAAGGGGCAGGAGCGAAATATTTTATAAATGATTATTGTTTTTTGTATTTTAATAAAAACTGTTATTATTGTTGTTATTATTATTCATCAATTATCATCAATATTTTATATATTTTTATTTGGCAAAATTATTCTTGGAATGTCCTTTATCAATTTTGTGCAGAAATATAGGTTAGAGGTTAACCATGTTGCGGTGGGAATTGCTAAACTAAACATGAATAACAGAAATACAGTTTGCCCCCGAGGTTCCAAAGTACAGAATGCACTTCAGATCAACAGCCGAAGCATCGTAGGGGGACCCATTCTAATGGAGACAATGTCCTCCACCCGTTTCCAGAACATTGAGGGGCCACTCAAAGAAAGGGGCAGTCGAGCTTGAGCCACAGACGGTTGTCTCCATTCTGTATTTCTGTTTTATAATCAATATAATGTATTTTTCATAGTTTTAAATGGCAATAATCAGTTATAGTATGTGATTTATTAAATTAATTTATAGATTTTTCTTTACAGTACAGTTATATCTTAAATCTGCGGTCTGTCTATTGAAAAAGGGATTACTACAAATAAAAAACAGATATTAGAAATCATAAATGTTCCTAATCTCTTTACCTGAGACATGGTTGTGTTATCTAAGAAGCTGTCTATAGACGATATACTTATTAAAAACACATATATCTTCATGTATAAGGTAGAGACTATGACATCTCTGCAGGTCTAGATGTTATATCTAGCCTGATTGTTATCAGTAATTAATATAAATATTAATTACCTGTCTCTTGGTTCCTTTCCTGTAGCTGACAGGGGTATAGGTCACTTTCACCTTCTCACCGGACATCAGTCACCTATAAAAAGACACAGGTATGATAACATGTCCCTTATACACGCTACAGACGCTAATATATATATAACACACTAGGGCCAGAACTACTTGTCTCAGGGATTATAAAACCGCATTAGAAAAAAGAACAAAAGAAAAGATGGAACCCATTGGGATATAGATGATAGGGATTTTTATTTCTATTGTATTTCAGTCTATTAAGCCTCCCAGGATGATGTTGACAGACTATTGACATGTTTTTGGGGGTTTTGTTTTTGCAATGTTTGTGGTATGTGTTATTTTTTGTTTCTTTATTCATAAATGTTAAGGGCAATATATGCTTTTTTTATTTTTGTGGGAAGGGGCAGGAGCAAAATATTTTATTAATGATTATTGTTTTTTGTTTTTTAATAAAAACTGTTATTATTGTTGTTATTATTATTCATCAATTATCATCAATATTTTATATATTTTTATTTGGCAAAATAATTCTTGGAATGTCCATTATCAATTTTGTGCAGAAATTTAGGATAGAGGTTAACCATGTTGCAGTGGGAATTGCTAAACTAAAAATGTATAACAGAAATACAGTTTGCCCCCGAGTTTCCAAAGTACAGAATGCACTTCAGATCAACAGCCGAAGCATCGTAGGGGGACCCATTCTAATGGAGACAATGTCCTCCACCCGTTTCCAGAACATTGAGGGGCCACTCAAAGAAAGGGGCAGTCGAGCTTAAGCCACAGACGGTTGTCTCCATTCTGTATTTCTGTTTTATAATCAATATAATGTATTTTTCATAGTTTTAAATGGCAATAATCAGTTATAGTATGTGATTTATTACATTAACTTATAGATTTTTCTTTACAGTACAGTTATGTATTAAATCTGCGGTCTGTCTATTAAAAAAGGGATTACTACAAATAAAAAACAGATATTAGAAATCATAAATGTTCCTAATCTCTGCACGTGAGACATGGTTGTGTTATATAAGAAGCTGTCTATAGACGATATACTTATTAAAAACACATATATCTTCATGTATAAGGTAGAGACTATGACATCTCTGCAGGTCTAGATGTCATAGCTAGCCTGATATTTATCAGTAATTAATATAAATATTAATTACCTGTCTGTTGGTTCTTTTACTGCAGCTGACAGGGGTATAGGTCACTTTCACCTTCTCACCGGGCATCAGTCACCTATAAAAAGACACAGGTATGATAACATGTCCCTTATACATGCTACAGACGCTAATATATATAACACCCTAGGCCGAGAACTACTTGTCTCAGGGATTATAAAACCGCATTAGAAAAAAAGAACAAAAAAAAAAGATGGAACCCATTGGGATATAGATGATAGGGATTTTTATTTCTATTGTAGTGCAGTGTAGTATGCCTCCCAGGATGATGTTGACAGAGACTATTGACAGCTTTTTGGGGGTTTTGTTTTTGCAATGTTTGGGGTAGGTGTTATTTTTTGTTTCTTTATTCATAAATTTTAAGGGCAATATATGTTTTTTTTTGGGGGGGGAAGGGGGCAGGAGCTAAATAGTTTATAAATTATTATTGTTTTTTGTTTTTCAATAAAAACTGTTATTATTGTTGTTATTATTATTCATCAATTATCATCAATATTTTATATATTTTTATTTGGCAAAATTATTCTTGGAATGTCCTTTATCAATTTTGTGCAGAAATTTAGGATAGAGGTTAACCATGTTGCGGTGGGAATTGCTAAACTAAAAATGAATAACAGAAATACAGTTTGCCCCCGAGGTTCCAAAGTACAGAATGCACTTCAGATCAACAGCCGAAGCATCGTAGGGGGACCCATTCTAATGGAGACAATGTCCTCCACCCGTTTCCAGAACATTGAGGGGCCACTCAAAGAAAGGGGCAGTCGAGCTTTAGCCACAGACGGTTGTCTCCATTCTGTATTTCTGTTTTATAATCAATATAATGTATTTTTCATAGTTTTAAATGGCAATAATCAGTTATAGTATGTGATTTATTACATTAACTTATAGATTTTTTTTTTACAGTACAGTTATATCTTAAATCTGCGGTCTGTCTATTGAAAAAGGGATTACCGTATATACTCGAGTATAAGCCGAGTTTTTCAGCACGATTTTTCGTGCTGAAAACACCCCCCTCGGCTTATACTCGAGTGAACTCCCCCACCCGCAGTGGTCTTCAACCTGCGGACCTCCAGAGGTTTCAAAACTACAACTCCCAGCAAGCCCGGGCAGCCATCGGCTGTCCGGGCTTGCTGGGAGTTGTAGTTTTGAAACCTCCGGAGGTCCGCAGGTTGAAGACCACTGCGGCCTTCAACATCATCCAGCCCCCTCTCACCCCCTTTAGTTCTGAGTACTCACCTCCGCTCGGCGCTGGTCCGGTGCTGCAGGACTGTCCGGTGAGGAGGTGGTCCGGTGGGATATTGTTCCGGGCTGCTATCTTCACCGGGGAGGCCTCTTCTAAGCGCTTCGGGCCCGGCCTCAGAATAGTCACGTTGCCGTGACAACGACGCAGAGGTGCGTCATTTGTGTCATTGTCAAGGCAACGCATCTATTCCGGGCCGGAAGCGCGGAGAAGAGGCGCCCCCGGTGAAGATAGCAGCCCGGACCACCTCCTCACCGGACCACCTCCTCACCGGACAGCCCTGCAGGACCGGACCAGCGCCGAGCGGAGGTGAGTACTCAGAACTAAAGGGGGTGAGAGGGGGGCTGGATGATGTTGAAGGCCGCAGTGGTCTTCAACCTGCGGACCTCCGGAGGTTTCAAAACTACAACTCCCAGCAAGCCCGGACAGCCGATGACTGCCCGGGCTTGCTGGGAGTTGTAGTTTTGAAACCTCTGGAGGTCCGCAGGTTGAAGACCACTGAGGGCGAATGATGAGAAGAGGATGATGAAGGGGGGGGTGTGGGGATGATGAAGGGGGGTGGGGATGATTACAAGGGGATGATGAAGGGGGGATGTGTGGGATGATAAGGGGATGATGAAGGGGGGATGTGCGGGATGATAAGGGGATGATGAAGGGGGGATGTGTGGGATGATAAGGGGATGATGAAGGGGGGATGTGCGGGATGATAAGGGGATGATGAAGGGGGGATGTGTGGGATGATGACAAGGGGATGATGAAGGGGGATGTGTGGGATGATAAGGGGATGATGAAGGGGGGATGTGTGGGATGATGACAAGGGGATGATGATGAGGATGTTAATGACGGGTCTGGATGATGACAGGGGGGGATGAGGTATTTCCCACCCTAGGCTTATACTCGAGTCAATAACTTTTCCTGGGATTTTGGGTTGAAATTAGGGGTCTCGGCTTATACTCGGGTCGGCTTATACTCGAGTATATACGGTACTACAAATAAAAAACAGATATTAGAAATCATAAATGTTCCTAATCTCTGTACGTGAGACATGGTTGTGTTATATAAGAAGCTGTCTATAGACGATATACTTATTAAAAACACATATATCTTCATGTATAAGGTAGAGACTATGACATCTCTGCAGGTCTAGATGTTATATCTAGCCTGATTGTTATCAGTAATTAATATAAATATTAATTACCTGTCTCTTGGTTCCTTTCCTGCAGCTGACGGGGGTATAGGTCACTTTCACCTTCTCACCGGGCATCAGTCACCTATAAAAAGACACAGGTATGATAACATGTCCCTTATACATGCTACAGACGCTAATATATATAACACACTAGGGCCAGAACTACTTGTCTCAGGTATTATAAAACCGCATTAGATAAAAGAACAAAAGAAAAGATGGAACCCATTGGGAAATAGATGATAGGGATTTTTATTTCTATTGTATTTCAGTGTATGAAGCCTCCCAGGAGGATGTTGACAGAGACTATTGACAGGTTATTGGGGGTTTTGTTTTTGCAATGTTTGTGGTATGTGTTATTTTTTGTTTCTTTATTCATAAATTTTAAGGGCAATATATATATTTTTTTATTTTTGTGGGAAGGGGCAGGAGCGAAATATTTTATAAATGATTATTGTTTTTTGTATTTTAATAAAAACTGTTATTATTGTTGTTATTATTATTCATCAATTATCATCAATATTTTATATATTTTTATTTGGCAAAATTATTCTTGGAATGTCCTTTATCAATTTTGTGCAGAAATATAGGTTAGAGGTTAGCCATGTTGCGGTGGGAATTGCTAAACTAAAAATGAATAACAGAAATACAGTTTGCCCCCGAGGTTCCAAAGTACAGAATGCACTTCAGATCAACAGCCGAAGCATCGTAGGGGGACCCATTCTAATGGAGACAATGTCCTCCACCCGTTTCCAGAACATTGAGGGGCCACTCAAAGAAAGGGGCAGTCGAGCTTGAGCCACAGACGGTTGTCTCCATTCTGTATTTCTGTTTTATAATCAATATAATGTATTTTTCATAGTTTTAAATGGCAATAATCAGTTATAGTATGTGATTTATTAAATTAATTTATAGATTTTTCTTTACAGTACAGTTATATCTTAAATCTGCGGTCTGTCTATTGAAAAAGGGATTACTACAAATAAAAAACAGATATTAGAAATCATAAATGTTCCTAATCTCTTTACCTGAGACATGGTTGTGTTATCTAAGAAGCTGTCTATAGACGATATACTTATTAAAAACACATATATCTTCATGTATAAGGTAGAGACTATGACATCTCTGCAGGTCTAGATGTTATATCTAGCCTGATTGTTATCAGTAATTAATATAAATATTAATTACCTGTCTCTTGGTTCCTTTCCTGTAGCTGACAGGGGTATAGGTCACTTTCACCTTCTCACCGGACATCAGTCACCTATAAAAAGACACAGGTATGATAACATGTCCCTTATACACGCTACAGACGCTAATATATATATAACACACTAGGGCCAGAACTACTTGTCTCAGGGATTATAAAACCGCATTAGAAAAAAGAACAAAAGAAAAGATGGAACCCATTGGGATATAGATGATAGGGATTTTTATTTCTATTGTATTTCAGTCTATTAAGCCTCCCAGGATGATGTTGACAGACTATTGACATGTTTTTGGGGGTTTTGTTTTTGCAATGTTTGTGGTATGTGTTATTTTTTGTTTCTTTATTCATAAATGTTAAGGGCAATATATGCTTTTTTTATTTTTGTGGGAAGGGGCAGGAGCAAAATATTTTATTAATGATTATTGTTTTTTGTTTTTTAATAAAAACTGTTATTATTGTTGTTATTATTATTCATCAATTATCATTAATATTTTATATATTTTTATTTGGCAAAATAATTCTTGGAATGTCCTTTATCAATTTTATGCAGAAATATAGGTTAGAGGTTAACCATGTTGCGGTGGGAATTGCTAAACTAAAAATGAATAACAGAAATACAGTTTGCCCCCGAGGTTCCAAAGTACAGAATGCACTTCAGATCAACAGCCGAAGCATCGTAGGGGGACCCATTCTAATGGAGACAATGTCCTCCACCCGTTTCCAGAACATTGAGGGGCCACTCAAAGAAAGGGGCAGTTGAGCTTAAGCCACAGACGGTTGTCTCCATTCTGTATTTCTGTTTTATAATCAATATAATGTATTTTTCATAGTTTTAAATGGCAATAATCAGTTATAGTATGTGATTTATTACATTAACTTATAGATTTTTCTTTACAGTACAGTTATATCTTAAATCTGCGGTCTGTCTATTGAAAAAGGGATTACTACAAATAAAAAACAGATATTAGAAATCATAAATGTTCCTAATCTCTGTACCTGAGACATGGTTGTGTTATCTAAGAAGCTGTCTATAGACGATATACTTATTAAAAACACATATATCTTCATGTATAAGGTAGAGACTATGACATCTCTGCAGGTCTAGATGTCATATCTAGCCTGATTGTTATCAGTAATTAATATAAATATTAATTACCTGTCTTTTGGTTCTTTCCTGCAGCTGACGGGGGTATAGGTCACTTTCACCTTCTCACCGGGCATCAGTCACCTATAAAAAGACAGAGGTATGATAACATGTCCCTTATACATGCTACAGACGCTAATATATATAACACCCTAGGGTCAGAACTACTTGTCTCAGGGATTATAAAACCGCATTAGAAAAAAAGAACAAAAGAAAAGATGGAACCCATTGGAATATAGATGATAGGGATTTTTATTTCTATTGTAGTGTAGTGTAGTATGCCTCCCAGGATGATGTTGACAGAGACTATTGACAGCTTTTTGGGGGTTTTGTTTTTGCAATGTTTGGGGTAGGTGTTATTTTTTGTTTCTTTATTCATAAATTTTAAGGGCAATATATGTTTTTTTTATTTTTGGGGGAAGGAGGCAGGAGCAAAATATTTTATAAATTATTATTGTTTTTCAAAAAAAACTGTTATTATTGTTGTTATTATTATTCATCAATTATCATTAATATTTTATATATTTTAATTTGGCAAAATAATTCTTGGAATGTCCTTTATCAATTTTATGCAGAAATATAGGTTAGAGGTTAACCATGTTGCGGTAGGAATTGCTAAACTAAAAACGAATAACAGAAATACAGTTTGCCCCCGAGGTTCCAAAGTACAGAATGCACTTCAGATCAACAGCCGAAGCATCGTAGGGGGACCCATTCTAATGGAGACAATGTCCTCCACCCGTTTCCAGATTATTGAGGGGCCACTCAAAGAAAGGGGCAGTCGAGCTTAAGCCACAGACGGTTGTCTCCATTCTGTATTTCTGTTTTATAATCAATATAATGTATTTTTCATAGTTTTAAATGGCAATAATCAGTTATAGTATGTGATTTATTACATTAACTTATAGATTTTTCTTTACAGTACAGTTATATCTTAAATCTGCGGTCTGTCTATTGAAAAAGGGATTACTACAAATAAAAAACAGATATTAGAAATCATAAATGTTCCTAATCTCTGTACCTGAGACATGGTTGTGTTATCTAAGAAGCTGTCTATAGACGATATACTTATTAAAAACACATATATCTTCATGTATAAGGTAGAGACTATGACATCTCTGCAGGTCTAGATGTTATATCTAGCCTGATTGTTATCAGTAATTAATATAAATATTAATTACCTGTCTCTTGGTTCCTTTCCTGCAGCTGACGGGGGTATAGGTCACTTTCACCTTCTCACCGGGCATCAGTCACCTATAAAAAGACACAGGTATGATAACATGTCCCTTATACATGCTACAGACGCTAATATATATAACACACTAGGGCCAGAACTTCTTGTCTCAGGTATTATAAAACCGCATTAGATAAAAGAACAAAAGAAAATATGGAACCCATTGGGAAATAGATGATAGGGATTTTTATTTCTATTGTATTTCAGTGTATTAAGCCTCCCAGGAGGATGTTGACAGAGACTATTGACAGGTTTTTGGGGGTTTTGTTTTTGCAATGTTTGTGGTATGTGTTATTTTTTGTTTCTTTATTCATAAATTTTAAGGGCAATATATATATTTTTTTATTTTTGTGGGAAGGGGCAGGAGCGAAATATTTTATAAATGATTATTGTTTTTTGTATTTTAATAAAAACTGTTATTATTGTTGTTATTATTATTCATCAATTATCATCAATATTTTATATATTTTTATTTGGCAAAATTATTCTTGGAATGTCCTTTATCAATTTTGTGCAGAAATATAGGTTAGAGGTTAACCATGTTGCGGTGGGAATTGCTAAACTAAACATGAATAACAGAAATACAGTTTGCCCCCGAGGTTCCAAAGTACAGAATGCACTTCAGATCAACAGCCGAAGCATCGTAGGGGGACCCATTCTAATGGAGACAATGTCCTCCACCCGTTTCCAGAACATTGAGGGGCCACTCAAAGAAAGGGGCAGTCGAGCTTGAGCCACAGACGGTTGTCTCCATTCTGTATTTCTGTTTTATAATCAATATAATGTATTTTTCATAGTTTTAAATGGCAATAATCAGTTATAGTATGTGATTTATTAAATTAATTTATAGATTTTTCTTTACAGTACAGTTATATCTTAAATCTGCGGTCTGTCTATTGAAAAAGGGATTACTACAAATAAAAAACAGATATTAGAAATCATAAATGTTCCTAATCTCTTTACCTGAGACATGGTTGTGTTATCTAAGAAGCTGTCTATAGACGATATACTTATTAAAAACACATATATCTTCATGTATAAGGTAGAGACTATGACATCTCTGCAGGTCTAGATGTTATATCTAGCCTGATTGTTATCAGTAATTAATATAAATATTAATTACCTGTCTCTTGGTTCCTTTCCTGTAGCTGACAGGGGTATAGGTCACTTTCACCTTCTCACCGGACATCAGTCACCTATAAAAAGACACAGGTATGATAACATGTCCCTTATACACGCTACAGACGCTAATATATATATAACACACTAGGGCCAGAACTACTTGTCTCAGGGATTATAAAACCGCATTAGAAAAAAGAACAAAAGAAAAGATGGAACCCATTGGGATATAGATGATAGGGATTTTTATTTCTATTGTATTTCAGTCTATTAAGCCTCCCAGGATGATGTTGACAGACTATTGACATGTTTTTGGGGGTTTTGTTTTTGCAATGTTTGTGGTATGTGTTATTTTTTGTTTCTTTATTCATAAATGTTAAGGGCAATATATGCTTTTTTTATTTTTGTGGGAAGGGGCAGGAGCAAAATATTTTATTAATAATTATTGTTTTTTGTTTTTTAATAAAAACTGTTATTATTGTTGTTATTATTATTCATCAATTATCATCAATATTTTATATATTTTTATTTGGCAAAATAATTCTTGGAATGTCCATTATCAATTTTGTGCAGAAATTTAGGATAGAGGTTAACCATGTTGCAGTGGGAATTGCTAAACTAAAAATGTATAACAGAAATACAGTTTGCCCCCGAGGTTCCAAAGTACAGAATGCACTTCAGATCAACAACCGAAGCATCGTAGGGGGACCCATTCTAATGGAGACAATGTCCTCCACCCGTTTCCAGAACATTGAGGGGCCGCTCAAAGAAAGGGGAAGTCGAGCTTAAGCCACAGACGGTTGTCTCCATTCTGTATTTCTGTTTTATAATCAATATAATGTATTTTTCATAGTTTTAAATGGCAATAATCAGTTATAGTATGTGATTTATTACATTAACTTATAGATTTTTCTTTACAGTACAGTTATGTATTAAATCTGCGGTCTGTCTATTAAAAAAGGGATTACTACAAATAAAAAACAGATATTAGAAATCATAAATGTTCCTAATCTCTGCACGTGAGACATGGTTGTGTTATATAAGAAGCTGTCTATAGACGATATACTTATTAAAAACACATATATCTTCATGTATAAGGTAGAGACTATGACATCTCTGCAGGTCTAGATGTCATATCTAGCCTGATATTTATCAGTAATTAATATAAATATTAATTACCTGTCTGTTGGTTCTTTTACTGCAGCTGACAGGGGTATAGGTCACTTTCACCTTCTCACCGGGCATCAGTCACCTATAAAAAGACACAGGTATGATAACATGTCCCTTATACATGCTACAGACGCTAATATATATAACACCCTAGGCCGAGAACTACTTGTCTCAGGGATTATAAAACCGCATTAGAAAAAAAGAACAAAAAAAAAAGATGGAACCCATTGGGATATAGATGATAGGGATTTTTATTTCTATTGTAGTGCAGTGTAGTATGCCTCCCAGGATGATGTTGACAGAGACTATTGACAGCTTTTTGGGGTTTTTGTTTTTGCAATGTTTGGGGTAGGTGTTATTTTTTGTTTCTTTATTCATAAATTTTAAGGGCAATATATGTTTTTTTTTTGGGGGGGGGAAGGGGGCAGGAGCTAAATAGTTTATAAATTATTATTGTTTTTTGTTTTTCAATAAAAACTGTTATTATTGTTGTTATTATTATTCATCAATTATCATCAATATTTTATATATTTTTATTTGGCAAAATTATTCTTGGAATGTCCTTTATCAATTTTGTGCAGAAATTTAGGATAGAGGTTAACCATGTTGCGGTGGGAATTGCTAAACTAAAAATGAATAACAGAAATACAGTTTGCCCCCGAGGTTCCAAAGTACAGAATGCACTTCAGATCAACAGCCGAAGCATCGTAGGGGGACCCATTCTAATGGAGACAATGTCCTCCACCCGTTTCCAGAACATTGAGGGGCCACTCAAAGAAAGGGGCAGTCGAGCTTGAGCCACAGACGGTTGTCTCCATTCTGTATTTCTGTTTTATAATCAATATAATGTATTTTTCATAGTTTTAAATGGCAATAATCCGTTATAGTATGTGATTTATTACATTAACTTATAGATTTTTTTTTACAGTACAGTTATATCTTAAATCTGCGGTCTGTCTATTGAAAAAGGGATTACTACAAATAAAAAACAGATATTAGAAATCATAAATGTTCCTAATCTCTGTACGTGAGACATGGTTGTGTTATATAAGAAGCTGTCTATAGACGATATACTTATTAAAAACACATATATCTTCATGTATAAGGTAGAGACTATGACATCTCTGCAGGTCTAGATGTTATATCTAGCCTGATTGTTATCAGTAATTAATATAAATATTAATTACCTGTCTCTTGGTTCCTTTCCTGCAGCTGACGGGGGTATAGGTCACTTTCACCTTCTCACCGGGCATCAGTCACCTATAAAAAGACACAGGTATGATAACATGTCCCTTATACATGCTACAGACGCTAATATATATAACACACTAGGGCCAGAACTACTTGTCTCAGGTATTATAAAACCGCATTAGATAAAAGAACAAAAGAAAAGATGGAACCCATTGGGAAATAGATGATAGGGATTTTTATTTCTATTGTATTTCAGTGTATGAAGCCTCCCAGGAGGATGTTGACAGAGACTATTGACAGGTTTTTGGGGGTTTTGTTTTTGCAATGTTTGTGGTATGTGTTATTTTTTGTTTCTTTATTCATAAATTTTAAGGGCAATATATATATTTTTTTATTTTTGTGGGAAGGGGCAGGAGCGAAATATTTTATTAATGATTATTGTTTTTTGTTTTTTAATAAAAACTGTTATTATTGTTGTTATTATTATTCATCAATTATCATCAATATTTTATATATTTTTATTTGGCAAAATTATTCTTGGAATGTCCTTTATCAATTTTGTGCAGAAATATAGGTTAGAGGTTAGCCATGTTGCGGTGGGAATTGCTAAACTAAAAATGAATAACAGAAATACAGTTTGCCCCCGAGGTTCCAAAGTACAGAATGCACTTCAGATCAACAGCCGAAGCATCGTAGGGGGACCCATTCTAATGGAGACAATGTCCTCCACCCGTTTCCAGAACATTGAGGGGCCACTCAAAGAAAGGGGCAGTCGAGCTTGAGCCACAGACGGTTGTCTCCATTCTGTATTTCTGTTTTATAATCAATATAATGTATTTTTCATAGTTTTAAATGGCAATAATCAGTTATAGTATGTGATTTATTAAATTAATTTATAGATTTTTCTTTACAGTACAGTTATATCTTAAATCTGCGGTCTGTCTATTGAAAAAGGGGTTACTACAAATAAAAAACAGATATTAGAAATCATAAATGTTCCTAATCTCTTTACCTGAGACATGGTTGTGTTATCTAAGAAGCTGTCTATAGACGATATACTTATTAAAAACACATATATCTTCATGTATAAGGTAGAGACTATGACATCTCTGCAGGTCTAGATGTTATATCTAGCCTGATTGTTATCAGTAATTAATATAAATATTAATTACCTGTCTCTTGGTTCCTTTCCTGTAGCTGACAGGGGTATAGGTCACTTTCACCTTCTCACCGGGCATCAGTCACCTATAAAAAGACAGAGGTATGATAACATGTCCCTTATACATGCTACAGACGCTAATATATATAACACCCTAGGGCCAGAACTACTTGTCTCAGGGATTATAAAACCGCATTAGAAAAAAAGAACAAAAGAAAAGATGGAACCCATTGGAATATAGATGATAGGGATTTTTATTTCTATTGTAGTGTAGTGTAGTATGCCTCCCAGGATGATGTTGACAGAGACTATTGACAGCTTTTTGGGGGTTTTGTTTTTGCAATGTTTGGGGTAGGTGTTATTTTTTGTTTCTTTATTCATAAATTTTAAGGGCAATATATGTTTTTTTTATTTTTGGGGGAAGGAGGCAGGAGCAAAATATTTTATAAATTATTATTGTTTTTCAAAAAAAACTGTTATTATTGTTGTTATTATTATTCATCAATTATCATTAATATTTTATATATTTTTATTTGGCAAAATAATTCTTGGAATGTCCTTTATCAATTTTATGCAGAAATATAGGTTAGAGGTTAACCATGTTGCGGTAGGAATTGCTAAACTAAAAACGAATAACAGAAATACAGTTTGCCCCCGAGGTTCCAAAGTACAGAATGCACTTCAGATCAACAGCCGAAGCATCGTAGGGGGACCCATTCTAATGGAGACAATGTCCTCCACCCGTTTCCAGATTATTGAGGGGCCACTCAAAGAAAGGGGCAGTCGAGCTTAAGCCACAGACGGTTGTCTCCATTCTGTATTTCTGTTTTATAATCAATATAATGTATTTTTCATAGTTTTAAATGGCAATAATCAGTTATAGTATGTGATTTATTACATTAACTTATAGATTTTTCTTTACAGTACAGTTATATCTTAAATCTGCGGTCTGTCTATTGAAAAAGGGATTACTACAAATAAAAAACAGATATTAGAAATCATAAATGTTCCTAATCTCTGTACCTGAGACATGGTTGTGTTATCTAAGAAGCTGTCTATAGACGATATACTTATTAAAAACACATATATCTTCATGTATAAGGTAGAGACTATGACATCTCTGCAGGTCTAGATGTTATATCTAGCCTGATTGTTATCAGTAATTAATATAAATATTAATTACCTGTCTCTTGGTTCCTTTCCTGCAGCTGACGGGGGTATAGGTCACTTTCACCTTCTCACCGGGCATCAGTCACCTATAAAAAGACACAGGTATGATAACATGTCCCTTATACATGCTACAGACGCTAATATATATAACACACTAGGGCCAGAACTTCTTGTCTCAGGTATTATAAAACCGCATTAGATAAAAGAACAAAAGAAAATATGGAACCCATTGGGAAATAGATGATAGGGATTTTTATTTCTATTGTATTTCAGTGTATTAAGCCTCCCAGGAGGATGTTGACAGAGACTATTGACAGGTTTTTGGGGGTTTTGTTTTTGCAATGTTTGTGGTATGTGTTATTTTTTGTTTCTTTATTCATAAATTTTAAGGGCAATATATATATTTTTTTATTTTTGTGGGAAGGGGCAGGAGCGAAATATTTTATAAATGATTATTGTTTTTTGTATTTTAATAAAAACTGTTATTATTGTTGTTATTATTATTCATCAATTATCATCAATATTTTATATATTTTTATTTGGCAAAATTATTCTTGGAATGTCCTTTATCAATTTTGTGCAGAAATATAGGTTAGAGGTTAACCATGTTGCGGTGGGAATTGCTAAACTAAACATGAATAACAGAAATACAGTTTGCCCCCGAGGTTCCAAAGTACAGAATGCACTTCAGATCAACAACCGAAGCATCGTAGGGGGACCCATTCTAATGGAGACAATGTCCTCCACCCGTTTCCAGAACATTGAGGGGCCACTCAAAGAAAGGGGCAGTCGAGCTTGAGCCACAGACGGTTGTCTCCATTCTGTATTTCTGTTTTATAATCAATATAATGTATTTTTCATAGTTTTAAATGGCAATAATCAGTTATAGTATGTGATTTATTACATTAACTTATAGATTTTTCTTTACAGTACAGTTATGTATTAAATCTGCGGTCTGTCTATTAAAAAAGGGATTACTACAAATAAAAAACAGATATTAGAAATCATAAATGTTCCTAATCTCTGCACGTGAGACATGGTTGTGTTATATAAGAAGCTGTCTATAGACGATATACTTATTAAAAACACATATATCTTCATGTATAAGGTAGAGACTATGACATCTCTGCAGGTCTAGATGTCATATCTAGCCTGATATTTATCAGTAATTAATATAAATATTAATTACCTGTCTGTTGGTTCTTTTACTGCAGCTGACAGGGGTATAGGTCACTTTCACCTTCTCACCGGGCATCAGTCACCTATAAAAAGACACAGGTATGATAACATGTCCCTTATACATGCTACAGACGCTAATATATATAACACCCTAGGCCGAGAACTACTTGTCTCAGGGATTATAAAACCGCATTAGAAAAAAAGAACAAAAAAAAAAGATGGAACCCATTGGGATATAGATGATAGGGATTTTTATTTCTATTGTAGTGCAGTGTAGTATGCCTCCCAGGATGATGTTGACAGAGACTATTGACAGCTTTTTGGGGTTTTTGTTTTTGCAATGTTTGGGGTAGGTGTTATTTTTTGTTTCTTTATTCATAAATTTTAAGGGCAATATATGTTTTTTTTTTTGAGGGGGAAGGGGGCAGGAGCTAAATAGTTTATAAATTATTATTGTTTTTTGTTTTTCAATAAAAACTGTTATTATTGTTGTTATTATTATTCATCAATTATCATCAATATTTTATATATTTTTATTTGGCAAAATTATTCTTGGAATGTCCTTTATCAATTTTGTGCAGAAATTTAGGATAGAGGTTAACCATGTTGCGGTGGGAATTGCTAAACTAAAAATGAATAACAGAAATACAGTTTGCCCCCGAGGTTCCAAAGTACAGAATGCACTTCAGATCAACAGCCGAAGCATCGTAGGGGGACCCATTCTAATGGAGACAATGTCCTCCACCCGTTTCCAGAACATTGAGGGGCCACTCAAAGAAAGGGGCAGTCGAGCTTGAGCCACAGACGGTTGTCTCCATTCTGTATTTCTGTTTTATAATCAATATAATGTATTTTTCATAGTTTTAAATGGCAATAATCCGTTATAGTATGTGATTTATTACATTAACTTATAGATTTTTTTTTACAGTACAGTTATATCTTAAATCTGCGGTCTGTCTATTGAAAAAGGGATTACTACAAATAAAAAACAGATATTAGAAATCATAAATGTTCCTAATCTCTGTACGTGAGACATGGTTGTGTTATATAAGAAGCTGTCTATAGACGATATACTTATTAAAAACACATATATCTTCATGTATAAGGTAGAGACTATGACATCTCTGCAGGTCTAGATGTTATATCTAGCCTGATTGTTATCAGTAATTAATATAAATATTAATTACCTGTCTCTTGGTTCCTTTCCTGCAGCTGACGGGGGTATAGGTCACTTTCACCTTCTCACCGGGCATCAGTCACCTATAAAAAGACACAGGTATGATAACATGTCCCTTATACATGCTACAGACGCTAATATATATAACACACTAGGGCCAGAACTACTTGTCTCAGGTATTATAAAACCGCATTAGATAAAAGAACAAAAGAAAAGATGGAACCCATTGGGAAATAGATGATAGGGATTTTTATTTCTATTGTATTTCAGTGTATGAAGCCTCCCAGGAGGATGTTGACAGAGACTATTGACAGGTTATTGGGGGTTTTGTTTTTGCAATGTTTGTGGTATGTGTTATTTTTTGTTTCTTTATTCATAAATTTTAAGGGCAATATATATATTTTTTTATTTTTGTGGGAAGGGGCAGGAGCGAAATATTTTATAAATGATTATTGTTTTTTGTATTTTAATAAAAACTGTTATTATTGTTGTTATTATTATTCATCAATTATCATCAATATTTTATATATTTTTATTTGGCAAAATTATTCTTGGAATGTCCTTTATCAATTTTGTGCAGAAATATAGGTTAGAGGTTAGCCATGTTGCGGTGGGAATTGCTAAACTAAAAATGAATAACAGAAATACAGTTTGCCCCCGAGGTTCCAAAGTACAGAATGCACTTCAGATCAACAGCCGAAGCATCGTAGGGGGACCCATTCTAATGGAGACAATGTCCTCCACCCGTTTCCAGAACATTGAGGGGCCACTCAAAGAAAGGGGCAGTCGAGCTTGAGCCACAGACGGTTGTCTCCATTCTGTATTTCTGTTTTATAATCAATATAATGTATTTTTCATAGTTTTAAATGGCAATAATCAGTTATAGTATGTGATTTATTAAATTAATTTATAGATTTTTCTTTACAGTACAGTTATATCTTAAATCTGCGGTCTGTCTATTGAAAAAGGGGTTACTACAAATAAAAAACAGATATTAGAAATCATAAATGTTCCTAATCTCTTTACCTGAGACATGGTTGTGTTATCTAAGAAGCTGTCTATAGACGATATACTTATTAAAAACACATATATCTTCATGTATAAGGTAGAGACTATGACATCTCTGCAGGTCTAGATGTTATATCTAGCCTGATTGTTATCAGTAATTAATATAAATATTAATTACCTGTCTCTTGGTTCCTTTCCTGTAGCTGACAGGGGTATAGGTCACTTTCACCTTCTCACCGGACATCAGTCACCTATAAAAAGACACAGGTATGATAACATGTCCCTTATACACGCTACAGACGCTAATATATATATAACACACTAGGGCCAGAACTACTTGTCTCAGGGATTATAAAACCGCATTAGAAAAAAGAACAAAAGAAAAGATGGAACCCATTGGGATATAGATGATAGGGATTTTTATTTCTATTGTATTTCAGTCTATTAAGCCTCCCAGGATGATGTTGACAGACTATTGACATGTTTTTGGGGGTTTTGTTTTTGCAATGTTTGTGGTATGTGTTATTTTTTGTTTCTTTATTCATAAATGTTAAGGGCAATATATGCTTTTTTTATTTTTGTGGGAAGGGGCAGGAGCAAAATATTTTATTAATGATTATTGTTTTTTGTTTTTTAATAAAAACTGTTATTATTGTTGTTATTATTATTCATCAATTATCATTAATATTTTATATATTTTTATTTGGCAAAATAATTCTTGGAATGTCCTTTATCAATTTTATGCAGAAATATAGGTTAGAGGTTAACCATGTTGCGGTGGGAATTGCTAAACTAAAAATGAATAACAGAAATACAGTTTGCCCCCGAGGTTCCAAAGTACAGAATGCACTTCAGATCAACAGCCGAAGCATCGTAGGGGGACCCATTCTAATGGAGACAATGTCCTCCACCCGTTTCCAGAACATTGAGGGGCCACTCAAAGAAAGGGGCAGTCGAGCTTAAGCCACAGACGGTTGTCTCCATTCTGTATTTCTGTTTTATAATCAATATAATGTATTTTTCATAGTTTTAAATGGCAATAATCAGTTATAGTATGTGATTTATTACATTAACTTATAGATTTTTCTTTACAGTACAGTTATATCTTAAATCTGCGGTCTGTCTATTGAAAAAGGGATTACTACAAATAAAAAACAGATATTAGAAATCATAAATGTTCCTAATCTCTGTACCTGAGACATGGTTGTGTTATCTAAGAAGCTGTCTATAGACGATATACTTATTAAAAACACATATATCTTCATGTATAAGGTAGAGACTATGACATCTCTGCAGGTCTAGATGTCATATCTAGCCTGATTGTTATCAGTAATTAATATAAATATTAATTACCTGTCTTTTGGTTCTTTCCTGCAGCTGACGGGGGTATAGGTCACTTTCACCTTCTCACCGGGCATCAGTCACCTATAAAAAGACAGAGGTATGATAACATGTCCCTTATACATGCTACAGACGCTAATATATATAACACCCTAGGGCCAGAACTACTTGTCTCAGGGATTATAAAACCGCATTAGAAAAAAAGAACAAAAGAAAAGATGGAACCCATTGGAATATAGATGATAGGGATTTTTATTTCTATTGTAGTGTAGTGTAGTATGCCTCCCAGGATGATGTTGACAGAGACTATTGACAGCTTTTTGGGGGTTTTGTTTTTGCAATGTTTGGGGTAGGTGTTATTTTTTGTTTCTTTATTCATAAATTTTAAGGGCAATATATGTTTTTTTTATTTTTGGGGGAAGGAGGCAGGAGCAAAATATTTTATAAATTATTATTGTTTTTCAAAAAAAACTGTTATTATTGTTGTTATTATTATTCATCAATTATCATTAATATTTTATATATTTTTATTTGGCAAAATAATTCTTGGAATGTCCTTTATCAATTTTATGCAGAAATATAGGTTAGAGGTTAACCATGTTGCGGTAGGAATTGCTAAACTAAAAATGAATAACAGAAATACAGTTTGCCCCCGAGGTTCCAAAGTACAGAATGCACTTCAGATCAACAGCCGAAGCATCGTAGGGGGACCCATTCTAATGGAGACAATGTCCTCCACCCGTTTCCAGATTATTGAGGGGCCACTCAAAGAAAGGGGCAGTCGAGCTTAAGCCACAGACGGTTGTCTCCATTCTGTATTTCTGTTTTATAATCAATATAATGTATTTTTCATAGTTTTAAATGGCAATAATCAGTTATAGTATGTGATTTATTACATTAACTTATAGATTTTTCTTTACAGTACAGTTATATCTTAAATCTGCGGTCTGTCTATTGAAAAAGGGATTACTACAAATAAAAAACAGATATTAGAAATCATAAATGTTCCTAATCTCTGTACCTGAGACATGGTTGTGTTATCTAAGAAGCTGTCTATAGACGATATACTTATTAAAAACACATATATCTTCATGTATAAGGTAGAGACTATGACATCTCTGCAGGTCTAGATGTTATATCTAGCCTGATTGTTATCAGTAATTAATATAAATATTAATTACCTGTCTCTTGGTTCCTTTCCTGCAGCTGACGGGGGTATAGGTCACTTTCACCTTCTCACCGGGCATCAGTCACCTATAAAAAGACACAGGTATGATAACATGTCCCTTATACATGCTACAGACGCTAATATATATAACACACTAGGGCCAGAACTTCTTGTCTCAGGTATTATAAAACCGCATTAGATAAAAGAACAAAAGAAAATATGGAACCCATTGGGAAATAGATGATAGGGATTTTTATTTCTATTGTATTTCAGTGTATTAAGCCTCCCAGGAGGATGTTGACAGAGACTATTGACAGGTTTTTGGGGGTTTTGTTTTTGCAATGTTTGTGGTATGTGTTATTTTTTGTTTCTTTATTCATAAATTTTAAGGGCAATATATATATTTTTTTATTTTTGTGGGAAGGGGCAGGAGCGAAATATTTTATAAATGATTATTGTTTTTTGTATTTTAATAAAAACTGTTATTATTGTTGTTATTATTATTCATCAATTATCATCAATATTTTATATATTTTTATTTGGCAAAATTATTCTTGGAATGTCCTTTATCAATTTTGTGCAGAAATATAGGTTAGAGGTTAACCATGTTGCGGTGGGAATTGCTAAACTAAACATGAATAACAGAAATACAGTTTGCCCCCGAGGTTCCAAAGTACAGAATGCACTTCAGATCAACAGCCGAAGCATCGTAGGGGGACCCATTCTAATGGAGACAATGTCCTCCACCCGTTTCCAGAACATTGAGGGGCCACTCAAAGAAAGGGGCAGTCGAGCTTGAGCCACAGACGGTTGTCTCCATTCTGTATTTCTGTTTTATAATCAATATAATGTATTTTTCATAGTTTTAAATGGCAATAATCAGTTATAGTATGTGATTTATTAAATTAATTTATAGATTTTTCTTTACAGTACAGTTATATCTTAAATCTGCGGTCTGTCTATTGAAAAAGGGATTACTACAAATAAAAAACAGATATTAGAAATCATAAATGTTCCTAATCTCTTTACCTGAGACATGGTTGTGTTATCTAAGAAGCTGTCTATAGACGATATACTTATTAAAAACACATATATCTTCATGTATAAGGTAGAGACTATGACATCTCTGCAGGTCTAGATGTTATATCTAGCCTGATTGTTATCAGTAATTAATATAAATATTAATTACCTGTCTCTTGGTTCCTTTCCTGTAGCTGACAGGGGTATAGGTCACTTTCACCTTCTCACCGGACATCAGTCACCTATAAAAAGACACAGGTATGATAACATGTCCCTTATACACGCTACAGACGCTAATATATATATAACACACTAGGGCCAGAACTACTTGTCTCAGGGATTATAAAACCGCATTAGAAAAAAGAACAAAAGAAAAGATGGAACCCATTGGGATATAGATGATAGGGATTTTTATTTCTATTGTATTTCAGTCTATTAAGCCTCCCAGGATGATGTTGACAGACTATTGACATGTTTTTGGGGGTTTTGTTTTTGCAATGTTTGTGGTATGTGTTATTTTTTGTTTCTTTATTCATAAATGTTAAGGGCAATATATGCTTTTTTTATTTTTGTGGGAAGGGGCAGGAGCAAAATATTTTATTAATGATTATTGTTTTTTGTTTTTTAATAAAAACTGTTATTATTGTTGTTATTATTATTCATCAATTATCATCAATATTTTATATATTTTTATTTGGCAAAATAATTCTTGGAATGTCCATTATCAATTTTGTGCAGAAATTTAGGATAGAGGTTAACCATGTTGCAGTGGGAATTGCTAAACTAAAAATGTATAACAGAAATACAGTTTGCCCCCGAGGTTCCAAAGTACAGAATGCACTTCAGATCAACAACCGAAGCATCGTAGGGGGACCCATTCTAATGGAGACAATGTCCTCCACCCGTTTCCAGAACATTGAGGGGCCGCTCAAAGAAAGGGGAAGTCGAGCTTAAGCCACAGACGGTTGTCTCCATTCTGTATTTCTGTTTTATAATCAATATAATGTATTTTTCATAGTTTTAAATGGCAATAATCAGTTATAGTATGTGATTTATTACATTAACTTATAGATTTTTCTTTACAGTACAGTTATGTATTAAATCTGCGGTCTGTCTATTAAAAAAGGGATTACTACAAATAAAAAACAGATATTAGAAATCATAAATGTTCCTAATCTCTGCACGTGAGACATGGTTGTGTTATATAAGAAGCTGTCTATAGACGATATACTTATTAAAAACACATATATCTTCATGTATAAGGTAGAGACTATGACATCTCTGCAGGTCTAGATGTCATATCTAGCCTGATATTTATCAGTAATTAATATAAATATTAATTACCTGTCTGTTGGTTCTTTTACTGCAGCTGACAGGGGTATAGGTCACTTTCACCTTCTCACCGGGCATCAGTCACCTATAAAAAGACACAGGTATGATAACATGTCCCTTATACATGCTACAGACGCTAATATATATAACACCCTAGGCCGAGAACTACTTGTCTCAGGGATTATAAAACCGCATTAGAAAAAAAGAACAAAAAAAAAAGATGGAACCCATTGGGATATAGATGATAGGGATTTTTATTTCTATTGTAGTGCAGTGTAGTATGCCTCCCAGGATGATGTTGACAGAGACTATTGACAGCTTTTTGGGGTTTTTGTTTTTGCAATGTTTGGGGTAGGTGTTATTTTTTGTTTCTTTATTCATAAATTTTAAGGGCAATATATGTTTTTTTTTTTGGGGGGGAAGGGGGCAGGAGCTAAATAGTTTATAAATTATTATTGTTTTTTGTTTTTCAATAAAAACTGTTATTATTGTTGTTATTATTATTCATCAATTATCATCAATATTTTATATATTTTTATTTGGCAAAATTATTCTTGGAATGTCCTTTATCAATTTTGTGCAGAAATTTAGGATAGAGGTTAACCATGTTGCGGTGGGAATTGCTAAACTAAAAATGAATAACAGAAATACAGTTTGCCCCCGAGGTTCCAAAGTACAGAATGCACTTCAGATCAACAGCCGAAGCATCGTAGGGGGACCCATTCTAATGGAGACAATGTCCTCCACCCGTTTCCAGAACATTGAGGGGCCACTCAAAGAAAGGGGCAGTCGAGCTTGAGCCACAGACGGTTGTCTCCATTCTGTATTTCTGTTTTATAATCAATATAATGTATTTTTCATAGTTTTAAATGGCAATAATCCGTTATAGTATGTGATTTATTACATTAACTTATAGATTTTTTTTTACAGTACAGTTATATCTTAAATCTGCGGTCTGTCTATTGAAAAAGGGATTACTACAAATAAAAAACAGATATTAGAAATCATAAATGTTCCTAATCTCTGTACGTGAGACATGGTTGTGTTATATAAGAAGCTGTCTATAGACGATATACTTATTAAAAACACATATATCTTCATGTATAAGGTAGAGACTATGACATCTCTGCAGGTCTAGATGTTATATCTAGCCTGATTGTTATCAGTAATTAATATAAATATTAATTACCTGTCTCTTGGTTCCTTTCCTGCAGCTGACGGGGGTATAGGTCACTTTCACCTTCTCACCGGGCATCAGTCACCTATAAAAAGACACAGGTATGATAACATGTCCCTTATACATGCTACAGACGCTAATATATATAACACACTAGGGCCAGAACTACTTGTCTCAGGTATTATAAAACCGCATTAGATAAAAGAACAAAAGAAAAGATGGAACCCATTGGGAAATAGATGATAGGGATTTTTATTTCTATTGTATTTCAGTGTATGAAGCCTCCCAGGAGGATGTTGACAGAGACTATTGACAGGTTATTGGGGGTTTTGTTTTTGCAATGTTTGTGGTATGTGTTATTTTTTGTTTCTTTATTCATAAATTTTAAGGGCAATATATATATTTTTTTATTTTTGTGGGAAGGGGCAGGAGCGAAATATTTTATAAATGATTATTGTTTTTTGTATTTTAATAAAAACTGTTATTATTGTTGTTATTATTATTCATCAATTATCATCAATATTTTATATATTTTTATTTGGCAAAATTATTCTTGGAATGTCCTTTATCAATTTTGTGCAGAAATATAGGTTAGAGGTTAGCCATGTTGCGGTGGGAATTGCTAAACTAAAAATGAATAACAGAAATACAGTTTGCCCCCGAGGTTCCAAAGTACAGAATGCACTTCAGATCAACAGCCGAAGCATCGTAGGGGGACCCATTCTAATGGAGACAATGTCCTCCACCCGTTTCCAGAACATTGAGGGGCCACTCAAAGAAAGGGGCAGTCGAGCTTGAGCCACAGACGGTTGTCTCCATTCTGTATTTCTGTTTTATAATCAATATAATGTATTTTTCATAGTTTTAAATGGCAATAATCAGTTATAGTATGTGATTTATTAAATTAATTTATAGATTTTTCTTTACAGTACAGTTATATCTTAAATCTGCGGTCTTTCTATTGAAAAAGGGATTACTACAAATAAAAAACAGATATTAGAAATCATAAATGTTCCTAATCTCTTTACCTGAGACATGGTTGTGTTATCTAAGAAGCTGTCTATAGACGATATACTTATTAAAAACACATATATCTTCATGTATAAGGTAGAGACTATGACATCTCTGCAGGTCTAGATGTTATATCTAGCCTGATTGTTATCAGTAATTAATATAAATATTAATTACCTGTCTCTTGGTTCCTTTCCTGTAGCTGACAGGGGTATAGGTCACTTTCACCTTCTCACCGGACATCAGTCACCTATAAAAAGACACAGGTATGATAACATGTCCCTTATACACGCTACAGACGCTAATATATATATAACACACTAGGGCCAGAACTACTTGTCTCAGGGATTATAAAACCGCATTAGAAAAAAGAACAAAAGAAAAGATGGAACCCATTGGGATATAGATGATAGGGATTTTTATTTCTATTGTATTTCAGTCTATTAAGCCTCCCAGGATGATGTTGACAGACTATTGACATGTTTTTGGGGGTTTTGTTTTTGCAATGTTTGTGGTATGTGTTATTTTTTGTTTCTTTATTCATAAATGTTAAGGGCAATATATGCTTTTTTTATTTTTGTGGGAAGGGGCAGGAGCAAAATATTTTATTAATGATTATTGTTTTTTGTTTTTTAATAAAAACTGTTATTATTGTTGTTATTATTATTCATCAATTATCATTAATATTTTATATATTTTTATTTGGCAAAATAATTCTTGGAATGTCCTTTATCAATTTTATGCAGAAATATAGGTTAGAGGTTAACCATGTTGCGGTGGGAATTGCTAAACTAAAAATGAATAACAGAAATACAGTTTGCCCCCGAGGTTCCAAAGTACAGAATGCACTTCAGATCAACAGCCGAAGCATCGTAGGGGGACCCATTCTAATGGAGACAATGTCCTCCACCCGTTTCCAGAACATTGAGGGGCCACTCAAAGAAAGGGGCAGTTGAGCTTAAGCCACAGACGGTTGTCTCCATTCTGTATTTCTGTTTTATAATCAATATAATGTATTTTTCATAGTTTTAAATGGCAATAATCAGTTATAGTATGTGATTTATTACATTAACTTATAGATTTTTCTTTACAGTACAGTTATATCTTAAATCTGCGGTCTGTCTATTGAAAAAGGGATTACTACAAATAAAAAACAGATATTAGAAATCATAAATGTTCCTAATCTCTGTACCTGAGACATGGTTGTGTTATCTAAGAAGCTGTCTATAGACGATATACTTATTAAAAACACATATATCTTCATGTATAAGGTAGAGACTATGACATCTCTGCAGGTCTAGATGTCATATCTAGCCTGATTGTTATCAGTAATTAATATAAATATTAATTACCTGTCTTTTGGTTCTTTCCTGCAGCTGACGGGGGTATAGGTCACTTTCACCTTCTCACCGGGCATCAGTCACCTATAAAAAGACAGAGGTATGATAACATGTCCCTTATACATGCTACAGACGCTAATATATATAACACCCTAGGGTCAGAACTACTTGTCTCAGGGATTATAAAACCGCATTAGAAAAAAAGAACAAAAGAAAAGATGGAACCCATTGGAATATAGATGATAGGGATTTTTATTTCTATTGTAGTGTAGTGTAGTATGCCTCCCAGGATGATGTTGACAGAGACTATTGACAGCTTTTTGGGGGTTTTGTTTTTGCAATGTTTGGGGTAGGTGTTATTTTTTGTTTCTTTATTCATAAATTTTAAGGGCAATATATGTTTTTTTTATTTTTGGGGGAAGGAGGCAGGAGCAAAATATTTTATAAATTATTATTGTTTTTCAAAAAAAACTGTTATTATTGTTGTTATTATTATTCATCAATTATCATTAATATTTTATATATTTTTATTTGGCAAAATAATTCTTGGAATGTCCTTTATCAATTTTATGCAGAAATATAGGTTAGAGGTTAACCATGTTGCGGTAGGAATTGCTAAACTAAAAACGAATAACAGAAATACAGTTTGCCCCCGAGGTTCCAAAGTACAGAATGCACTTCAGATCAACAGCCGAAGCATCGTAGGGGGACCCATTCTAATGGAGACAATGTCCTCCACCCGTTTCCAGATTATTGAGGGGCCACTCAAAGAAAGGGGCAGTCGAGCTTAAGCCACAGACGGTTGTCTCCATTCTGTATTTCTGTTTTATAATCAATATAATGTATTTTTCATAGTTTTAAATGGCAATAATCAGTTATAGTATGTGATTTATTACATTAACTTATAGATTTTTCTTTACAGTACAGTTATATCTTAAATCTGCGGTCTGTCTATTGAAAAAGGGATTACTACAAATAAAAAACAGATATTAGAAATCATAAATGTTCCTAATCTCTGTACCTGAGACATGGTTGTGTTATCTAAGAAGCTGTCTATAGACGATATACTTATTAAAAACACATATATCTTCATGTATAAGGTAGAGACTATGACATCTCTGCAGGTCTAGATGTTATATCTAGCCTGATTGTTATCAGTAATTAATATAAATATTAATTACCTGTCTCTTGGTTCCTTTCCTGCAGCTGACGGGGGTATAGGTCACTTTCACCTTCTCACCGGGCATCAGTCACCTATAAAAAGACACAGGTATGATAACATGTCCCTTATACATGCTACAGACGCTAATATATATAACACACTAGGGCCAGAACTTCTTGTCTCAGGTATTATAAAACCGCATTAGATAAAAGAACAAAAGAAAATATGGAACCCATTGGGAAATAGATGATAGGGATTTTTATTTCTATTGTATTTCAGTGTATTAAGCCTCCCAGGAGGATGTTGACAGAGACTATTGACAGGTTTTTGGGGGTTTTGTTTTTGCAATGTTTGTGGTATGTGTTATTTTTTGTTTCTTTATTCATAAATTTTAAGGGCAATATATATATTTTTTTATTTTTGTGGGAAGGGGCAGGAGCGAAATATTTTATAAATGATTATTGTTTTTTGTATTTTAATAAAAACTGTTATTATTGTTGTTATTATTATTCATCAATTATCATCAATATTTTATATATTTTTATTTGGCAAAATTATTCTTGGAATGTCCTTTATCAATTTTGTGCAGAAATATAGGTTAGAGGTTAACCATGTTGCGGTGGGAATTGCTAAACTAAACATGAATAACAGAAATACAGTTTGCCCCCGAGGTTCCAAAGTACAGAATGCACTTCAGATCAACAGCCGAAGCATCGTAGGGGGACCCATTCTAATGGAGACAATGTCCTCCACCCGTTTCCAGAACATTGAGGGGCCACTCAAAGAAAGGGGCAGTCGAGCTTGAGCCACAGACGGTTGTCTCCATTCTGTATTTCTGTTTTATAATCAATATAATGTATTTTTCATAGTTTTAAATGGCAATAATCAGTTATAGTATGTGATTTATTAAATTAATTTATAGATTTTTCTTTACAGTACAGTTATATCTTAAATCTGCGGTCTGTCTATTGAAAAAGGGATTACTACAAATAAAAAACAGATATTAGAAATCATAAATGTTCCTAATCTCTTTACCTGAGACATGGTTGTGTTATCTAAGAAGCTGTCTATAGACGATATACTTATTAAAAACACATATATCTTCATGTATAAGGTAGAGACTATGACATCTCTGCAGGTCTAGATGTTATATCTAGCCTGATTGTTATCAGTAATTAATATAAATATTAATTACCTGTCTCTTGGTTCCTTTCCTGTAGCTGACAGGGGTATAGGTCACTTTCACCTTCTCACCGGACATCAGTCACCTATAAAAAGACACAGGTATGATAACATGTCCCTTATACACGCTACAGACGCTAATATATATATAACACACTAGGGCCAGAACTACTTGTCTCAGGGATTATAAAACCGCATTAGAAAAAAGAACAAAAGAAAAGATGGAACCCATTGGGATATAGATGATAGGGATTTTTATTTCTATTGTATTTCAGTCTATTAAGCCTCCCAGGATGATGTTGACAGACTATTGACATGTTTTTGGGGGTTTTGTTTTTGCAATGTTTGTGGTATGTGTTATTTTTTGTTTCTTTATTCATAAATGTTAAGGGCAATATATGCTTTTTTTATTTTTGTGGGAAGGGGCAGGAGCAAAATATTTTATTAATAATTATTGTTTTTTGTTTTTTAATAAAAACTGTTATTATTGTTGTTATTATTATTCATCAATTATCATCAATATTTTATATATTTTTATTTGGCAAAATAATTCTTGGAATGTCCATTATCAATTTTGTGCAGAAATTTAGGATAGAGGTTAACCATGTTGCAGTGGGAATTGCTAAACTAAAAATGTATAACAGAAATACAGTTTGCCCCCGAGGTTCCAAAGTACAGAATGCACTTCAGATCAACAACCGAAGCATCGTAGGGGGACCCATTCTAAAGGAGACAATGTCCTCCACCCGTTTCCAGAACATTGAGGGGCCGCTCAAAGAAAGGGGAAGTCGAGCTTAAGCCACAGACGGTTGTCTCCATTCTGTATTTCTGTTTTATAATCAATATAATGTATTTTTCATAGTTTTAAATGGCAATAATCAGTTATAGTATGTGATTTATTACATTAACTTATAGATTTTTCTTTACAGTACAGTTATGTATTAAATCTGCGGTCTGTCTATTAAAAAAGGGATTACTACAAATAAAAAACAGATATTAGAAATCATAAATGTTCCTAATCTCTGCACGTGAGACATGGTTGTGTTATATAAGAAGCTGTCTATAGACGATATACTTATTAAAAACACATATATCTTCATGTATAAGGTAGAGACTATGACATCTCTGCAGGTCTAGATGTCATATCTAGCCTGATATTTATCAGTAATTAATATAAATATTAATTACCTGTCTGTTGGTTCTTTTACTGCAGCTGACAGGGGTATAGGTCACTTTCACCTTCTCACCGGGCATCAGTCACCTATAAAAAGACACAGGTATGATAACATGTCCCTTATACATGCTACAGACGCTAATATATATAACACCCTAGGCCGAGAACTACTTGTCTCAGGGATTATAAAACCGCATTAGAAAAAAAGAACAAAAAAAAAAGATGGAACCCATTGGGATATAGATGATAGGGATTTTTATTTCTATTGTAGTGCAGTGTAGTATGCCTCCCAGGATGATGTTGACAGAGACTATTGACAGCTTTTTGGGGTTTTTGTTTTTGCAATGTTTGGGGTAGGTGTTATTTTTTGTTTCTTTATTCATAAATTTTAAGGGCAATATATGTTTTTTTTTTGGGGGGGGAAGGGGGCAGGAGCTAAATAGTTTATAAATTATTATTGTTTTTTGTTTTTCAATAAAAACTGTTATTATTGTTGTTATTATTATTCATCAATTATCATCAATATTTTATATATTTTTATTTGGCAAAATTATTCTTGGAATGTCCTTTATCAATTTTGTGCAGAAATTTAGGATAGAGGTTAACCATGTTGCGGTGGGAATTGCTAAACTAAAAATGAATAACAGAAATACAGTTTGCCCCCGAGGTTCCAAAGTACAGAATGCAGTTCAGATCAACAGCCGAAGCATCGTAGGGGGACCCATTCTAATGGAGACAATGTCCTCCACCCGTTTCCAGAACATTGAGGGGCCACTCAAAGAAAGGGGCAGTCGAGCTTGAGCCACAGACGGTTGTCTCCATTCTGTATTTCTGTTTTATAATCAATATAATGTATTTTTCATAGTTTTAAATGGCAATAATCCGTTATAGTATGTGATTTATTACATTAACTTATAGATTTTTTTTTACAGTACAGTTATATCTTAAATCTGCGGTCTGTCTATTGAAAAAGGGATTACTACAAATAAAAAACAGATATTAGAAATCATAAATGTTCCTAATCTCTGTACGTGAGACATGGTTGTGTTATATAAGAAGCTGTCTATAGACGATATACTTATTAAAAACACATATATCTTCATGTATAAGGTAGAGACTATGACATCTCTGCAGGTCTAGATGTTATATCTAGCCTGATTGTTATCAGTAATTAATATAAATATTAATTACCTGTCTCTTGGTTCCTTTCCTGCAGCTGACGGGGGTATAGGTCACTTTCACCTTCTCACCGGGCATCAGTCACCTATAAAAAGACACAGGTATGATAACATGTCCCTTATACATGCTACAGACGCTAATATATATAACACACTAGGGCCAGAACTACTTGTCTCAGGTATTATAAAACCGCATTAGATAAAAGAACAAAAGAAAAGATGGAACCCATTGGGAAATAGATGATAGGGATTTTTATTTCTATTGTATTTCAGTGTATGAAGCCTCCCAGGAGGATGTTGACAGAGACTATTGACAGGTTTTTGGGGGTTTTGTTTTTGCAATGTTTGTGGTATGTGTTATTTTTTGTTTCTTTATTCATAAATTTTAAGGGCAATATATATATTTTTTTATTTTTGTGGGAAGGGGCAGGAGCGAAATATTTTATAAATGATTATTGTTTTTTGTATTTTAATAAAAACTGTTATTATTGTTGTTATTATTATTCATCAATTATCATCAATATTTTATATATTTTTATTTGGCAAAATTATTCTTGGAATGTCCTTTATCAATTTTGTGCAGAAATATAGGTTAGAGGTTAGCCATGTTGCGGTGGGAATTGCTAAACTAAAAATGAATAACAGAAATACAGTTTGCCCCCGAGGTTCCAAAGTACAGAATGCACTTCAGATCAACAGCCGAAGCATCGTAGGGGGACCCATTCTAATGGAGACAATGTCCTCCACCCGTTTCCAGAACATTGAGGGGCCACTCAAAGAAAGGGGCAGTCGAGCTTGAGCCACAGACGGTTGTCTCCATTCTGTATTTCTGTTTTATAATCAATATAATGTATTTTTCATAGTTTTAAATGGCAATAATCAGTTATAGTATGTGATTTATTAAATTAATTTATAGATTTTTCTTTACAGTACAGTTATATCTTAAATCTGCGGTCTGTCTATTGAAAAAGGGGTTACTACAAATAAAAAACAGATATTAGAAATCATAAATGTTCCTAATCTCTTTACCTGAGACATGGTTGTGTTATCTAAGAAGCTGTCTATAGACGATATACTTATTAAAAACACATATATCTTCATGTATAAGGTAGAGACTATGACATCTCTGCAGGTCTAGATGTTATATCTAGCCTGATTGTTATCAGTAATTAATATAAATATTAATTACCTGTCTCTTGGTTCCTTTCCTGTAGCTGACAGGGGTATAGGTCACTTTCACCTTCTCACCGGACATCAGTCACCTATAAAAAGACACAGGTATGATAACATGTCCCTTATACACGCTACAGACGCTAATATATATATAACACACTAGGGCCAGAACTACTTGTCTCAGGGATTATAAAACCGCATTAGAAAAAAGAACAAAAGAAAAGATGGAACCCATTGGGATATAGATGATAGGGATTTTTATTTCTATTGTATTTCAGTCTATTAAGCCTCCCAGGATGATGTTGACAGACTATTGACATGTTTTTGGGGGTTTTGTTTTTGCAATGTTTGTGGTATGTGTTATTTTTTGTTTCTTTATTCATAAATGTTAAGGGCAATATATGCTTTTTTTATTTTTGTGGGAAGGGGCAGGAGCAAAATATTTTATTAATGATTATTGTTTTTTGTTTTTTAATAAAAACTGTTATTATTGTTGTTATTATTATTCATCAATTATCATTAATATTTTATATATTTTTATTTGGCAAAATAATTCTTGGAATGTCCTTTATCAATTTTATGCAGAAATATAGGTTAGAGGTTAACCATGTTGCGGTGGGAATTGCTAAACTAAAAATGAATAACAGAAATACAGTTTGCCCCCGAGGTTCCAAAGTACAGAATGCACTTCAGATCAACAGCCGAAGCATCGTAGGGGGACCCATTCTAATGGAGACAATGTCCTCCACCCGTTTCCAGAACATTGAGGGGCCACTCAAAGAAAGGGGCAGTCGAGCTTAAGCCACAGACGGTTGTCTCCATTCTGTATTTCTGTTTTATAATCAATATAATGTATTTTTCATAGTTTTAAATGGCAATAATCAGTTATAGTATGTGATTTATTACATTAACTTATAGATTTTTCTTTACAGTACAGTTATATCTTAAATCTGCGGTCTGTCTATTGAAAAAGGGATTACTACAAATAAAAAACAGATATTAGAAATCATAAATGTTCCTAATCTCTGTACCTGAGACATGGTTGTGTTATCTAAGAAGCTGTCTATAGACGATATACTTATTAAAAACACATATATCTTCATGTATAAGGTAGAGACTATGACATCTCTGCAGGTCTAGATGTCATATCTAGCCTGATTGTTATCAGTAATTAATATAAATATTAATTACCTGTCTTTTGGTTCTTTCCTGCAGCTGACGGGGGTATAGGTCACTTTCACCTTCTCACCGGGCATCAGTCACCTATAAAAAGACAGAGGTATGATAACATGTCCCTTATACATGCTACAGACGCTAATATATATAACACCCTAGGGCCAGAACTACTTGTCTCAGGGATTATAAAACCGCATTAGAAAAAAAGAACAAAAGAAAAGATGGAACCCATTGGAATATAGATGATAGGGATTTTTATTTCTATTGTAGTGTAGTGTAGTATGCCTCCCAGGATGATGTTGACAGAGACTATTGACAGCTTTTTGGGGGTTTTGTTTTTGCAATGTTTGGGGTAGGTGTTATTTTTTGTTTCTTTATTCATAAATTTTAAGGGCAATATATGTTTTTTTTATTTTTGGGGGAAGGAGGCAGGAGCAAAATATTTTATAAATTATTATTGTTTTTCAAAAAAAACTGTTATTATTGTTGTTATTATTATTCATCAATTATCATTAATATTTTATATATTTTTATTTGGCAAAATAATTCTTGGAATGTCCTTTATCAATTTTATGCAGAAATATAGGTTAGAGGTTAACCATGTTGCGGTAGGAATTGCTAAACTAAAAACGAATAACAGAAATACAGTTTGCCCCCGAGGTTCCAAAGTACAGAATGCACTTCAGATCAACAGCCGAAGCATCGTAGGGGGACCCATTCTAATGGAGACAATGTCCTCCACCCGTTTCCAGATTATTGAGGGGCCACTCAAAGAAAGGGGCAGTCGAGCTTAAGCCACAGACGGTTGTCTCCATTCTGTATTTCTGTTTTATAATCAATATAATGTATTTTTCATAGTTTTAAATGGCAATAATCAGTTATAGTATGTGATTTATTACATTAACTTATAGATTTTTCTTTACAGTACAGTTATATCTTAAATCTGCGGTCTGTCTATTGAAAAAGGGATTACTACAAATAAAAAACAGATATTAGAAATCATAAATGTTCCTAATCTCTGTACCTGAGACATGGTTGTGTTATCTAAGAAGCTGTCTATAGACGATATACTTATTAAAAACACATATATCTTCATGTATAAGGTAGAGACTATGACATCTCTGCAGGTCTAGATGTTATATCTAGCCTGATTGTTATCAGTAATTAATATAAATATTAATTACCTGTCTCTTGGTTCCTTTCCTGCAGCTGACGGGGGTATAGGTCACTTTCACCTTCTCACCGGGCATCAGTCACCTATAAAAAGACACAGGTATGATAACATGTCCCTTATACATGCTACAGACGCTAATATATATAACACACTAGGGCCAGAACTTCTTGTCTCAGGTATTATAAAACCGCATTAGATAAAAGAACAAAAGAAAATATGGAACCCATTGGGAAATAGATGATAGGGATTTTTATTTCTATTGTATTTCAGTGTATTAAGCCTCCCAGGAGGATGTTGACAGAGACTATTGACAGGTTTTTGGGGGTTTTGTTTTTGCAATGTTTGTGGTATGTGTTATTTTTTGTTTCTTTATTCATAAATTTTAAGGGCAATATATATATTTTTTTATTTTTGTGGGAAGGGGCAGGAGCGAAATATTTTATAAATGATTATTGTTTTTTGTATTTTAATAAAAACTGTTATTATTGTTGTTATTATTATTCATCAATTATCATCAATATTTTATATATTTTTATTTGGCAAAATTATTCTTGGAATGTCCTTTATCAATTTTGTGCAGAAATATAGGTTAGAGGTTAACCATGTTGCGGTGGGAATTGCTAAACTAAACATGAATAACAGAAATACAGTTTGCCCCCGAGGTTCCAAAGTACAGAATGCACTTCAGATCAACAGCCGAAGCATCGTAGGGGGACCCATTCTAATGGAGACAATGTCCTCCACCCGTTTCCAGAACATTGAGGGGCCACTCAAAGAAAGGGGCAGTCGAGCTTGAGCCACAGACGGTTGTCTCCATTCTGTATTTCTGTTTTATAATCAATATAATGTATTTTTCATAGTTTTAAATGGCAATAATCAGTTATAGTATGTGATTTATTAAATTAATTTATAGATTTTTCTTTACAGTACAGTTATATCTTAAATCTGCGGTCTGTCTATTGAAAAAGGGATTACTACAAATAAAAAACAGATATTAGAAATCATAAATGTTCCTAATCTCTTTACCTGAGACATGGTTGTGTTATCTAAGAAGCTGTCTATAGACGATATACTTATTAAAAACACATATATCTTCATGTATAAGGTAGAGACTATGACATCTCTGCAGGTCTAGATGTTATATCTAGCCTGATTGTTATCAGTAATTAATATAAATATTAATTACCTGTCTCTTGGTTCCTTTCCTGTAGCTGACAGGGGTATAGGTCACTTTCACCTTCTCACCGGACATCAGTCACCTATAAAAAGACACAGGTATGATAACATGTCCCTTATACACGCTACAGACGCTAATATATATATAACACACTAGGGCCAGAACTACTTGTCTCAGGGATTATAAAACCGCATTAGAAAAAAGAACAAAAGAAAAGATGGAACCCATTGGGATATAGATGATAGGGATTTTTATTTCTATTGTATTTCAGTCTATTAAGCCTCCCAGGATGATGTTGACAGACTATTGACATGTTTTTGGGGGTTTTGTTTTTGCAATGTTTGTGGTATGTGTTATTTTTTGTTTCTTTATTCATAAATGTTAAGGGCAATATATGCTTTTTTTATTTTTGTGGGAAGGGGCAGGAGCAAAATATTTTATTAATGATTATTGTTTTTTGTTTTTTAATAAAAACTGTTATTATTGTTGTTATTATTATTCATCAATTATCATCAATATTTTATATATTTTTATTTGGCAAAATAATTCTTGGAATGTCCATTATCAATTTTGTGCAGAAATTTAGGATAGAGGTTAACCATGTTGCAGTGGGAATTGCTAAACTAAAAATGTATAACAGAAATACAGTTTGCCCCCGAGGTTCCAAAGTACAGAATGCACTTCAGATCAACAACCGAAGCATCGTAGGGGGACCCATTCTAATGGAGACAATGTCCTCCACCCGTTTCCAGAACATTGAGGGGCCGCTCAAAGAAAGGGGAAGTCGAGCTTAAGCCACAGACGGTTGTCTCCATTCTGTATTTCTGTTTTATAATCAATATAATGTATTTTTCATAGTTTTAAATGGCAATAATCAGTTATAGTATGTGATTTATTACATTAACTTATAGATTTTTCTTTACAGTACAGTTATGTATTAAATCTGCGGTCTGTCTATTAAAAAAGGGATTACTACAAATAAAAAACAGATATTAGAAATCATAAATGTTCCTAATCTCTGCACGTGAGACATGGTTGTGTTATATAAGAAGCTGTCTATAGACGATATACTTATTAAAAACACATATATCTTCATGTATAAGGTAGAGACTATGACATCTCTGCAGGTCTAGATGTCATATCTAGCCTGATATTTATCAGTAATTAATATAAATATTAATTACCTGTCTGTTGGTTCTTTTACTGCAGCTGACAGGGGTATAGGTCACTTTCACCTTCTCACCGGGCATCAGTCACCTATAAAAAGACACAGGTATGATAACATGTCCCTTATACATGCTACAGACGCTAATATATATAACACCCTAGGCCGAGAACTACTTGTCTCAGGGATTATAAAACCGCATTAGAAAAAAAGAACAAAAAAAAAAGATGGAACCCATTGGGATATAGATGATAGGGATTTTTATTTCTATTGTAGTGCAGTGTAGTATGCCTCCCAGGATGATGTTGACAGAGACTATTGACAGCTTTTTGGGGTTTTTGTTTTTGCAATGTTTGGGGTAGGTGTTATTTTTTGTTTCTTTATTCATAAATTTTAAGGGCAATATATGTTTTTTTTTTGGGGGGGGAAGGGGGCAGGAGCTAAATAGTTTATAAATTATTATTGTTTTTTGTTTTTCAATAAAAACTGTTATTATTGTTGTTATTATTATTCATCAATTATCATCAATATTTTATATATTTTTATTTGGCAAAATTATTCTTGGAATGTCCTTTATCAATTTTGTGCAGAAATTTAGGATAGAGGTTAACCATGTTGCGGTGGGAATTGCTAAACTAAAAATGAATAACAGAAATACAGTTTGCCCCCGAGGTTCCAAAGTACAGAATGCACTTCAGATCAACAGCCGAAGCATCGTAGGGGGACCCATTCTAATGGAGACAATGTCCTCCACCCGTTTCCAGAACATTGAGGGGCCACTCAAAGAAAGGGGCAGTCGAGCTTGAGCCACAGACGGTTGTCTCCATTCTGTATTTCTGTTTTATAATCAATATAATGTATTTTTCATAGTTTTAAATGGCAATAATCCGTTATAGTATGTGATTTATTACATTAACTTATAGATTTTTTTTTACAGTACAGTTATATCTTAAATCTGCGGTCTGTCTATTGAAAAAGGGATTACTACAAATAAAAAACAGATATTAGAAATCATAAATGTTCCTAATCTCTGTACGTGAGACATGGTTGTGTTATATAAGAAGCTGTCTATAGACGATATACTTATTAAAAACACATATATCTTCATGTATAAGGTAGAGACTATGACATCTCTGCAGGTCTAGATGTTATATCTAGCCTGATTGTTATCAGTAATTAATATAAATATTAATTACCTGTCTCTTGGTTCCTTTCCTGCAGCTGACGGGGGTATAGGTCACTTTCACCTTCTCACCGGGCATCAGTCACCTATAAAAAGACACAGGTATGATAACATGTCCCTTATACATGCTACAGACGCTAATATATATAACACACTAGGGCCAGAACTACTTGTCTCAGGTATTATAAAACCGCATTAGATAAAAGAACAAAAGAAAAGATGGAACCCATTGGGAAATAGATGATAGGGATTTTTATTTCTATTGTATTTCAGTGTATGAAGCCTCCCAGGAGGATGTTGACAGAGACTATTGACAGGTTTTTGGGGGTTTTGTTTTTGCAATGTTTGTGGTATGTGTTATTTTTTGTTTCTTTATTCATAAATTTTAAGGGCAATATATATATTTTTTTATTTTTGTGGGAAGGGGCAGGAGCGAAATATTTTATAAATGATTATTGTTTTTTGTATTTTAATAAAAACTGTTATTATTGTTGTTATTATTATTCATCAATTATCATCAATATTTTATATATTTTTATTTGGCAAAATTATTCTTGGAATGTCCTTTATCAATTTTGTGCAGAAATATAGGTTAGAGGTTAGCCATGTTGCGGTGGGAATTGCTAAACTAAAAATGAATAACAGAAATACAGTTTGCCCCCGAGGTTCCAAAGTACAGAATGCACTTCAGATCAACAGCCGAAGCATCGTAGGGGGACCCATTCTAATGGAGACAATGTCCTCCACCCGTTTCCAGAACATTGAGGGGCCACTCAAAGAAAGGGGCAGTCGAGCTTGAGCCACAGACGGTTGTCTCCATTCTGTATTTCTGTTTTATAATCAATATAATGTATTTTTCATAGTTTTAAATGGCAATAATCAGTTATAGTATGTGATTTATTAAATTAATTTATAGATTTTTCTTTACAGTACAGTTATATCTTAAATCTGCGGTCTGTCTATTGAAAAAGGGGTTACTACAAATAAAAAACAGATATTAGAAATCATAAATGTTCCTAATCTCTTTACCTGAGACATGGTTGTGTTATCTAAGAAGCTGTCTATAGACGATATACTTATTAAAAACACATATATCTTCATGTATAAGGTAGAGACTATGACATCTCTGCAGGTCTAGATGTTATATCTAGCCTGATTGTTATCAGTAATTAATATAAATATTAATTACCTGTCTCTTGGTTCCTTTCCTGCAGCTGACGGGGGTATAGGTCACTTTCACCTTCTCACCGGGCATCAGTCACCTATAAAAAGACACAGGTATGATAACATGTCCCTTATACATGCTACAGACGCTAATATATATAACACACTAGGGCCAGAACTTCTTGTCTCAGGTATTATAAAACCGCATTAGATAAAAGAACAAAAGAAAATATGGAACCCATTGGGAAATAGATGATAGGGATTTTTATTTCTATTGTATTTCAGTGTATTAAGCCTCCCAGGAGGATGTTGACAGAGACTATTGACAGGTTTTTGGGGGTTTTGTTTTTGCAATGTTTGTGGTATGTGTTATTTTTTGTTTCTTTATTCATAAATTTTAAGGGCAATATATATATTTTTTTATTTTTGTGGGAAGGGGCAGGAGCGAAATATTTTATAAATGATTATTGTTTTTTGTATTTTAATAAAAACTGTTATTATTGTTGTTATTATTATTCATCAATTATCATCAATATTTTATATATTTTTATTTGGCAAAATTATTCTTGGAATGTCCTTTATCAATTTTGTGCAGAAATATAGGTTAGAGGTTAACCATGTTGCGGTGGGAATTGCTAAACTAAACATGAATAACAGAAATACAGTTTGCCCCCGAGGTTCCAAAGTACAGAATGCACTTCAGATCAACAGCCGAAGCATCGTAGGGGGACCCATTCTAATGGAGACAATGTCCTCCACCCGTTTCCAGAACATTGAGGGGCCACTCAAAGAAAGGGGCAGTCGAGCTTGAGCCACAGACGGTTGTCTCCATTCTGTATTTCTGTTTTATAATCAATATAATGTATTTTTCATAGTTTTAAATGGCAATAATCAGTTATAGTATGTGATTTATTAAATTAATTTATAGATTTTTCTTTACAGTACAGTTATATCTTAAATCTGCGGTCTGTCTATTGAAAAAGGGATTACTACAAATAAAAAACAGATATTAGAAATCATAAATGTTCCTAATCTCTTTACCTGAGACATGGTTGTGTTATCTAAGAAGCTGTCTATAGACGATATACTTATTAAAAACACATATATCTTCATGTATAAGGTAGAGACTATGACATCTCTGCAGGTCTAGATGTTATATCTAGCCTGATTGTTATCAGTAATTAATATAAATATTAATTACCTGTCTCTTGGTTCCTTTCCTGTAGCTGACAGGGGTATAGGTCACTTTCACCTTCTCACCGGACATCAGTCACCTATAAAAAGACACAGGTATGATAACATGTCCCTTATACACGCTACAGACGCTAATATATATATAACACACTAGGGCCAGAACTACTTGTCTCAGGGATTATAAAACCGCATTAGAAAAAAGAACAAAAGAAAAGATGGAACCCATTGGGATATAGATGATAGGGATTTTTATTTCTATTGTATTTCAGTCTATTAAGCCTCCCAGGATGATGTTGACAGACTATTGACATGTTTTTGGGGGTTTTGTTTTTGCAATGTTTGTGGTATGTGTTATTTTTTGTTTCTTTATTCATAAATGTTAAGGGCAATATATGCTTTTTTTATTTTTGTGGGAAGGGGCAGGAGCAAAATATTTTATTAATGATTATTGTTTTTTGTTTTTTAATAAAAACTATTATTATTGTTGTTATTATTATTCATCAATTATCATCAATATTTTATATATTTTTATTTGGCAAAATAATTCTTGGAATGTCTATTATCAATTTTGTGCAGAAATTTAGGATAGAGGTTAACCATGTTGCAGTGGGAATTGCTAAACTAAAAATGTATAACAGAAATACAGTTTGCCCCCGAGGTTCCAAAGTACAGAATGCACTTCAGATCAACAACCGAAGCATCGTAGGGGGACCCATTCTAATGGAGACAATGTCCTCCACCCGTTTCCAGAACATTGAGGGGCCGCTCAAAGAAAGGGGAAGTCGAGCTTAAGCCACAGACGGTTGTCTCCATTCTGTATTTCTGTTTTATAATCAATATAATGTATTTTTCATAGTTTTAAATGGCAATAATCAGTTATAGTATGTGATTTATTACATTAACTTATAGATTTTTCTTTACAGTACAGTTATGTATTAAATCTGTGGTCTGTCTATTAAAAAAGGGATTACTACAAATAAAAAACAGATATTAGAAATCATAAATGTTCCTAATCTCTGCACGTGAGACATGGTTGTGTTATCTAAGAAGCTGTCTATAGACGATATACTTATTAAAAACACATATATCTTCATGTATAAGGTAGAGACTATGACATCTCTGCAGGTCTAGATGTCATATCTAGCCTGATATTTATCAGTAATTAATATAAATATTAATTACCTGTCTGTTGGTTCTTTTACTGCAGCTGACAGGGGTATAGGTCACTTTCACCTTCTCACCGGGCATCAGTCACCTATAAAAAGACACAGGTATGATAACATGTCCCTTATACATGCTACAGACGCTAATATATATAACACCCTAGGCCGAGAACTACTTGTCTCAGGGACTATAAAACCGCATTAGAAAAAAAGAACAAAAAAAAAAGATGGAACCCATTGGGATATAGATGATAGGGATTTTTATTTCTATTGTAGTGCAGTGTAGTATGCCTCCCAGGATGATGTTGACAGAGACTATTGACAGCTTTTTGGGGGTTTTGTTTTTGCAATGTTTGGGGTAGGTGTTATTTTTTGTTTCTTTATTCATAAATTTTAAGGGCAATATATGTTTTTTTTTTGGGGGGGGGGAAGGGGGCAGGAGCTAAATAGTTTATAAATTATTATTGTTTTTTGTTTTTCAATAAAAACTGTTATTGTTGTTAATATTATTTATCAATTATCATGAATATTTTATATATTTTTATTTGGCAAAATTATTCTTGGAATGTCCTTTATCAATTTTGTGCAGAAATATAGGTTAGAGGTTAACCATGTTGCGGTGGGAATTGCTAAACTAAAAATGAATAACAGAAATACAGTTTGCCCCCGAGGTTCCAAAGTACAGAATGCACTTCAGATCAACAGCCGAAGCATCGTAGGGGGACCCATTCTAATGGAGACAATGTCCTCCACCCGTTTCCAGAACATTGAGGGGCCACTCAAAGAAAGGGGCAGTCGAGCTTGAGCCACAGACGGTTGTCTCCATTCTGTATTTCTGTTTTATAATCAATATAATGTATTTTTCATAGTTTTAAATGGCAATAATCAGTTATAGTATGTGATTTATTACATTAACTTATAGATTTTTCTTTGCAGTACAGTTATGTCTTAAATCTGCGGTCTGTCTATTGAAAAAGGGATTACTACAAATAAAAAACAGATATTAGAAATCATAAATGTTCCTAATCTCTTTACCTGAGACATGGTTGTGTTATCTAAGAAGCTGTCTATAGACGATATACTTATTAAAAACACATATATCTTCATGTATAAGGTAGAGACTATGACATCTCTGCAGGTCTAGATGTTATATCTAGCGTGATTGTTATCAGTAATTAATATAAATATTAATTACCTGTCTCTTGGTTCCTTTCCTGCAGCTGAAAGGGGTATAGGTCACTTTCACCTTCTCACCGGGCATCAATCACCTATAAAAAGACACTGGTATGATAACATGACCCTTATTCATGCTACAGACGCTAATATATATAACACCCTAGGGCCAGAATTAGTTGTCTCAGGGATTATAAAAGCACATTAGAAAAAAGAACAAAAGAAAAAGATGGAACCCATTGGGATATAGAGGATACAGATTTTTATTTCTATTGTAGTGCAGTGCCAACAATTGTACTTTGTAATACCATTTATAATTTCACTCCAAAATCTACGGCAAAACCAAAAAAAAATGATTTGTTGGACAAAATAAAAAAAAAAAATCAATCTTGTAATTTTTACAGGGTTCCGTTTCTACGCAGTGCAGTTTTCGGTAAAAATTGCACCTTATATTTATTCTGTAGGTCTTTACAGTCACAAGGATACCCAATATATATAGGTTTGATTTTATTTTACTACTAAAAAAAAATTATAACTACATGCACCAAAAGGAATACGTAGAAAAATGTCCTCTTCTGACCCCTATAACTTTTTTATTTTTCCGTATAAAGGGCGGTATGAGGGCTTATTTTTTGCACCATGATCTGAAGTTCTGTACCACTTTTGTTTTGATCTGACTTTTTCATAACTTTTTATTCATTTTCTTATGGTATAAAAAGTGACCAAAAATACACAATTTTGCACTCTAGTATTTTTTTTACATGTACGCCATTGACCTTGCAGTTTAATTAATGATATATTTTAATAGTTTGGACATTTATGCACACGGTGATACCACATATGTTTATTTTTATTTACACAGTTTTTTCATAAATGGGAAAAGGGGTGATTGAAAATTTTAACAGGGAAGAGGTTAAATCACATTTATTAACACTTTATTTTCACTTTCTTTTTTGCAGTGTTATTGCCCCCAAAGGGGACTATAATATTACACTCACTGATTTGGTACACTGATCACTGCCATGCAATAGCATGGCATTGATCAGTGTTATCGCCACTTGACTGCTCCTGCCTGGATCCTCCTTGCGTCCTGCAAGCTGTGCGGGACGCCACTATTTTATCGCGGAGGTCCCGAACAGCACCATTGAGCTAACCAGCAATGTTTACTTTACTTCTATGGTCAGTGAATTAAACAAAAAAGGATCCCTGAAGGTTCCAGGGCAATAGTGCAATATCAACCTTTAAGGGGTAACCCCCTTGCGGGGAAACCCCTTACTAGAAACCCCCCTAAAACTTTTAAACTTTATTCAATTCACAAACTAAAAAGCTACCCTTATTAAACACACAGATTAAAATTATCGGCGGCGTCACAGAATTTTTTATGGGAAAGGAAAACCTCTCCTAGCTACTAAGTTTCTGTTAGTGCTGAAAAATTAATATATATTGTGCACTATGTTTTGTGCACTAGTAGGTGAGTATGCATGCTGCATTAACATTACTAACAGTGAACACACGTTGTATTAAAACATGGCTAGCCTCCTCGACGTTTCGCTGAATAAACCAGCTTGGTCAAGGGCTTTGAGGCTAATGGTGCCCCGGACGCTAGGTAGGCTTTATATAATCTCACATTGCGTTCATTTCCTGTGACGTGCTATCGCCAATCAGATGGCCACACATCACAATCTTGTGTCCCGCTATAGTTGTGCACCAATCCTGCAAAAAGTCGCAACCAATCATACAGTTTGTTATGGTCCGGCATGTGTTTAGTGTCTGCACTTATCACCACCTTTGTTTACATGTGATGTCACTGTAGGTACACATGTCTGCGCATTGGTAATCAATGCGCAAGCCTCATGATGGATGATTCACTTCTCGCGATATCTCCATATTGCTGGACCTGTGCGCATGACTTCGGACTTTGTCTGTATTTCACTTCTAGAGTACTACTGCGCATGTTATGGGACTTAGACTGTGTAGTGTATGTTCCAAATTATCCATAGTACAGACCATGGAGTATATAAAAGTGTGGTATTAACATGAGTAATTATATTCTCATGTAAATGATCTTGTAACTCATGCAATTTTAAAGGAGAAAAAAAGATTTATTTATTTATATTCTGTGAATCGGTATAGACTGTTATTTATTCTGTTTGTTGTGTAATAAGCCATGGTAGTCTGGGATATATGATGTCCTAAGATATGGATTTCTTGAGTAGCATGCAAGTTGCAAGGGAGGGGGGAGGAAATAAGGAAGGGAGAAGGAAAGGAGAGGGAAATTTTTATATATATATATATATATATATATATATGTGAATTTTTTTTTTTAGTTAGTGATTTTAGATTTTTCCATATATATTTTTAATATAGATTTTTTTAATTTTTAATTTTATTAATTTGAATTTATTTAAATTTTTTTTATATTGAGTTTTGAGTTAAAGTATTTAACGGTAAGTATATTTTATGATTAATTTATTGCTAATATTTCTAATGTTTCACATATCTTTCCTCTCCCGAAGGTACACCCTCTCCCTCTCCAAACCACCTCTGCCACCCCAGCTGCGCCGAGGAACATGCATCCTTCACGTCGTGTGGTAAGACTACATTATTATGCCATATAATGCCATCCCTTATTTATTAGGTGTATACAAGACTACCAATCTCTCACCGTAATGAATTTATAGCACTGCAATGGGGTAGAAAAAGCCTTTACTAGGTCCTAGAGCTAGTGCCTATTGAGAGTATGCAACTTTTTATTAATTCTGAACTACTTATAAATTAATTAGTCAAGGAACGCCATAAAGGTGAATTCTTCATTTAGGCCTCCTGGGAATTTACTGTTCAGGCGGTAGATCCACCTTGCCTCTTCTTTTAGTAATAACTAGCTGAGTACCCGGCGTTGCCTGGTTTTTCCTTCCTCATCCTTGTTGGGGAAGAAAATCAACAAAGGAGGAAGCTTTTGACTTGAAATCCCATCCCCATATATTGTTGTCATATCCCAACCCCATATCCTGTCCTCATATCCCGTCCTCATACCCCGACCTTCTATCCCGTCCTCCTATCCCGTCCTCCTATCGCGACCTCCTATCTCGACCTCCTATCCCGTCCTCCTATCTCGACCTCCTATCCCGTCCTCCTATCTCGACCTCCTATCCCGTCCTCCTATCTTGACCTCCTATCCCGTCCTCCTATCTCGACCTCCTATCCTGTCCTCCTATCTCAACCCCCTTTCTCGTCCTCCTATCTCCACCTCCTATGCCGACCTCCTATCCCGACCTCCCATCTTGACCTCCTATTCTTACCTCCTATCTCCACCTCCTATCTCCACCTCCTATCCCGTCCTCATATCCTGTCCTCATATCCCGTCCTCATATCCCGTCCTCCTATCCCGACCATCCCGTCCTCCTATCTTGACCTCCTATCTCGACCTCCCATCCCGTCCTCATATCCCGACCTGTAATATGTGTACCAGGTATTGAAATATCTCCAGCCGTACAGAAGTTACGTGAGAACATACATTTCCCATTGATTTGCATGGGACTTTAAACAAAAACCCTGACCCTCACAAATGTGGGTAGTTATCTCGACCTCCTATTCCGTCCTCCTATCTCAACCCCCTATCCCGTCCTCCTATCTCCACCTAAATTGCCGACCTCCTATCCCGACCTCCCATCTTGACCTCCTATCTCCACCTCCTATCCCGTCCTCATATCCCGTCCTCATATCCTGACCTCCTATCCCGACCATCCTGTCCTCCTATCTTGACCTCCTATCTCGACCTCCTATCTCGACCTCCTATCTCGACCTCCTATCCCGTCCTCCTTTATCGACCTCCTATCCCGTCCTTCTATCCCGTCGTCCTATCTCGACCTTCTATCCCGTCCTCCTATCCTGTCCTCCTATCTCAACCTCCTATCCCGGCCTCCTATCCAGACCTCCTATCTCGACCTCCTATCCCTCCTCCTATCCCGTCCTCCTATCTCGACCTCCCATCTCGACCTCCTATCTCGACCTCCTATCCGGACCTACTATCCCGTCCTCCTATCTCGACCTCCTATCCTTCTATCCCGTCCTCCTATCTCAACCTCCTATCCCGTCCTCCAATCCCGTCCTCCTATCTCGACCTTCTATCCCGTCCTCCTATCTCAACCCCCTATTCTGTCCTCCTATCTCCACCTCCTATGCCGACCTCCTATCCCGACCTCCTATCTCAACCTTCTATTCCCATCCTCCTATCTTGATCTCCTATCTCGACCTCCTATCCCAGCCTCCTATCTCGACCTCCTATCCCGACCTCCTATCTCCATCTCCTATCTCCACCTCTAATCTCCACCTGCTATCCCGTCCTCCCATCCCGTCCTCATATCCCGACCTGTAATATGTGTACCAGGTATTGAAATATCTCCAGCCGTATAGAAGTTATGTGAGAACATACATTTCTCATTGATTTGCATGGGACTTTAAACAAAAACCCTGACCCTCATAAATGTGGGTAGTTAAGGGTTAAATTAACTATCCTATGTTTTAAGTGGACATATAAGTAACATGTAACCAAGTATTATCGAAATATCTCCAGCCGTTTGGAAGTTATGCAGCAACATATATTTTCCATAGACTTGTATGGGACTTTAAACATAAACCCTGCCCCTGGCAAATGGGGGTGAGTAAGGGTTAAATCACCTATCCTATGTTTGTTGTTGACATATGAGTAACATGTGTGCCTAGTTTTATTTTAATATCTTTAGCCGTTTGGAAGTTTTTGTGGAACATACATACACACACACACACACACACCTTGAGTTTTATATATATAGATTTATCGACGTTCCCTTTTCTGGGGCCAATCTTGATTCGACATATGCCCCAAAATTTTAATATGTCGGTTTGGTTGTTATGTGTCTGTCGTATATGTCTTGCCAACGGAGTATCTACTCCTGTCCTGATGGTACTTATGTGTTTGCTAATCCTTTTACGCAATTCCTGTACTGTTTTGCCTACGTATCATTTTGGGCAGTCGACCCTCCTATCTCGACCTCCTATCCTGTCCTCCTATCTCAACCCCCTTTCTCGTCCTCCTATCTCCACCTCCTATGCCGACCTCCTATCCCGACCTCCCATCTTGACCTCCTATTCTTACCTCCTATCTCCACCTCCTATCTCCACCTCCTATCCCGTCCTCATATCCTGTCCTCATATCCCGTCCTCATATCCCGTCCTCCTATCCCGTCCTCCTATCCCGACCATCCCGTCCTCCTATCTTGACCTCCTATCTCGACCTCCCATCCCGTCCTCATATCCCGACCTGTAATATGTGTACCAGGTATTGAAATATCTCCAGCCGTACAGAAGTTACGTGAGAACATACATTTCCCATTGATTTGCATGGGACTTTAAACAAAAACCCTGACCCTCACAAATGTGGGTAGTTATCTCGACCTCCTATTCCGTCCTCCTATCTCAACCCCCTATCCCGTCCTCCTATCTCCACCTAAATTGCCGACCTCCTATCCCGACCTCCCATCTTGACCTCCTATCCCGACCTCCTATCTCCACCTCCTATCCCGTCCTCATATCCCGTCCTCATATCCTGACCTCCTATCCCGACCATCCTGTCCTCCTATCTTGACCTCCTATCTCGACCTCCTATCTCGACCTCCTATCTCGACCTCCTATCCCGTCCTCCTTTATCGACCTCCTATCCCGTCCTTCTATCCCGTCGTCCTATCTCGACCTCCTATCCCGTCCTCCTATCCTGTCCTCCTATCTCAACCTCCTATCCCGGCCTCCTATCCAGACCTCCTATCTCGACCTCCTATCCCTCCTCCTATCCCGTCCTCCTATCTCGACCTCCCATCTCGACCTCCTATCTCGACCTCCTATCCGGACCTACTATCCCGTCCTCCTATCTCGACCTCCTATCCTTCTATCCCGTCCTCCTATCTCAACCTCCTATCCCGTCCTCCAATCCCGTCCTCCTATCTCGACCTTCTATCCCGTCCTCCTATGTCAACCCCCTATTCTGTCCTCCTATCTCCACCTCCTATGCCGACCTCCTATCCCGACCTCCTATCTCAACCTTCTATTCCCATCCTCCTATCTTGATCTCCTATCTCGACCTCCTATCCCAGCCTCCTATCTCGACCTCCTATCCCGACCTCCTATCTCCATCTCCTATCTCCACCTCTAATCTCCACCTGCTATCCCGTCCTCCTATCCCGTCCTCCTATCCCGACCATCCCGTCGTCCTATCTTGACCTCCTATTTCGACCTCCCATCCCGTCCTCATATCCCGACCTGTAATATGTGTACCAGATATTGAAATATCTCCAGCCGTACAGAAGTTATGTGAGAACATACATTTCTCATTGATTTGCATGGGACTTTAAACAAAAACCCTGACCCTCATAAATGTGGGTAGTTAAGGGTTAAATTAACTATCCTATGTTTTAAGTGGACATATAAGTAACATGTAACCAAGTATTATCGAAATATCTCCAGCCGTTTAGAAGTTATGCAGCAACATATATTTTCCATAGACTTGTATGGGACTTTAAACATAAACCCTGCCCCTGGCAAATGGGGGTGAGTAAGGGTTAAATCACCTATCCTATGTTTGTTGTTGACATATGAGTAACATGTGTGCCTAGTTTTATTTTAATATCTTTAGCCGTTTGGAAGTTTTTGTGGAACATACATACACACACACACACACACACACCTTGAGTTTTATATATATAGATTTATCGACGTTCCCTTTTCTGGGGCCAATCTTGATTCGACATATGCCCCAAAATTTTAATATGTCGGTTTGGTTGTTATGTGTCTGTCGTATATGTCTTGCCAACGGAGTATCTACTCCTGTCCTGATGGTACTTATGTGTTTGCTAATCCTTTTACGCAATTCCTGTACTGTTTTGCCTACGTATCATTTTGGGCAGTTACATGTGGCAACATATATTACATTTTGGCTGCTGCAATTTAAAAGTTGTCTTATGGTGTATTCTTTTTTATCAACTGGATTTATGAATGTCTTTATTTTTGGCATATGTCTGCATGTGGAACAATGGTCACATGGATGTGATCCCATTGGGGGGTTGGGGATCCATGTGCCTTGACCTGTACTGCCACTATTATGGTGGGTATTAGAGATGTCGCGAATTGTTCACCGGCGAACAGTTCCCGGCGAACTTAGCATGTTCGCATTCACATCGCCGGGCGAACATATGTGAAGTTCAATTCGCCCCCTATACTTTAACATTGCGGTAAACTTTGACCCTGTGAGTCAGAGTCAGCAGACACATTACAGCAAATCAGTAGCAGTCCCTCCCTTCCAGACCCTCCTACCTCCTGCATGGACGCCATTTTACCTTCATTCGGCATGCTGCAGGCTTAGAAAGTGGAGGGACAGAGAAGCTGCTCCTGCTGTAATAGGGAAAGCGATAACTAGGTTGCTGCTAGGTGGTGTATTCAGGGTCCACTTTACTCCTAAAGCACTAGTCTAACATCTGCTTTAAGGACAGCACCCAAAAAAGCCCTTTTTAGGGCTCAAATATCAGTCTGTGTGTCTTGCAACAGCTGGAGGCACCCTGGTTGGGAGGGAACCGCTGGTTAAAAGGGGTACTCCAGTGTAAAACTTAAGTTCCTTCAAGCAACTAACTACAGTATTAAAAGGGCTATAAGTTCAATCCGTGTGTCTTGCAACAGCTGGAGGCACCCTGGTTGGGAGGGAACCGCTGGTTAAAAGGGGTACTCCGGTGTAAAACTTAATTTCCTTCAAGCAACTAACTACAGTATTAAAAGGGCTATAAGTTCAGTCTGTGTGTTTTGCAACTGCTGGAGGCACCCTGGTTGGGGACCTCTGCTTAAAAGGGGAACTTTTGGTGTGGCAGTTGTTAAAAAAAAAACCTTTTTGGGCTGTGAAATAAAACCAGTGCTGCCTAAAGGGGGGCTCTAACTATGTGCTGCCTAACATGGGGGAATCTATGTGCTGCCTAAAGGGGGGATCTAAATATGTGCTGCCTAAAGGGGGCTCTATGTGCTGCCTAAAGGGAGGCTCTAACTATGTGCTGCCTAATATGGGGGAATCTATGTGCTGCCTAAAGGGGGGCTCTATGTGCTGCCTAAAGGGGGGCTCTAACTATGTGCTGCCTAATCTATATGCTGCCTAAAGGGGTGATCTAACTATGTGCTGCCTAAAGGGGGCTCTATGTGCTGCCTAAAGGGAGGCACTACCTATGTGCTGCCTAAAGGGGGGCTCTAACTATGTGCTGCCTAACATGGGGGAATCTATGTGCTACCTAAAGGGGGGATCTAAATATGTGCTGCCTAAAGGGGGCTCTATGTGCTGCCTAAAGGGAGGCTCTAACTATGTGCTGCCTAATATGGGGGAATCTATGTGCTGCCTAAAGGGGGGCTCTATGTGCTGCCTAAAGGGGGGCTCTAACTATGTGCTGCCTAACATGGGGGAATCTATGTGCTGCCTAAAGGGGGAATCTAACTATGTGATGCCTAAAGGGGGGATCTAACTATGTGCTGCCTAAAGGGGGGCTCTATGTGCTGCCTAAAGGGAGGCTCTACCTATGTGCTGCCTAAAGGGAGGCTCTAACTATGTGCTGCCTAATATGGGAGAATCTATGTGCTGCCTAAAGGGGGATCTAACTGTGTGATGCCTAAAGGGGGGCTCTATGTGCTGCCTAAAGGGGGCTAAAGCACATTATTCCAAAGAATTTAGGAATGTTAGGTGATTTATGCCCTTTATGGATTAAAACCAGACTCTGCATCAACTATGTAATTTTCCATTGGAGTTTTGCCATGGATCCCCCTCCGGCACTCCACAGTCCAGGTATTTGTCCCCTTGAAACAACTTTTAAATAACCATTGTGGCCAGAAAGAGTCCCTGTGGGTTTTAAAATTCGCCTGCCCATTGAAGTCAATAGCAGTTCGTCCGGTTCGCGAACATTTGCGGAAGTTCGAGTTCACAGTTCGCGAACCGAAAATGTTATGTTCGCGACATCACTAGTGGCTATGTACTAATAGATCATGGAGGTTAGATCCTCTCCGATATGTAATGTTTGGCCTCATGCCAATCACCGTTTGTAGGTCAGGGTCTACTCTTAGTATATGCCAATGTTGTTTTAGAATTTGCATCATCTTCGATGCACAGGCATCATATGTTCCTATGCATCTGATGGTCTTATCTTCTATTGGCATTGTTGTTTTAGTTCCCAGTAGTTCCGTTCTGTCCATGGTTCTTACTTTGTTATAAGCTCTTCTCATGTGTTTCTTCGGGTATCCTCTATTTATAAATCTTCGCATCAGATTTGCTCTCTCTTCCTGGAAATTCTTTTCTTCAGAGCAATTCCTTTTTGCGCTGAGCTATTGCCCATAGGGTATGCTCCATTTTAGGATCCCTGGATGCCAACTGTTCCAATGAAGGAATCCTCAATTCACTATCGATGTAAATAGTGATATCCAGGAAATTACTTTCCTTCTAGACGCGGCGATCAGCGATGTTCGGCATAAGCCGTGGGTCCTGGTTGCCTATAGCAACCGGGACCCACCGGCTATAATGCGCGCTCACCTGCTGAGCATGCGTCATATTCTGGAGGCTGCAGATGGATGTTAATGAACGTCATTTGTGGCAAGGGGTTAAACATACATAATGAGGGAGATTTATCAAAACCTGTCCAGAGGAAAAGTTGCTGAGTTGCCCATAGCAACCAATCAGATCGCTTCTTTAATTTTTGAAAAGGCCTCTGAAAAAATTAAAGAAGCGATCTGATTGGTTGCTATGGGCAACTCAGCAACTTTTCCTTTGGACAATTTTGATAAATCTCCCCCAATGTGAACATAAATTCTTGTTTTATGTTATAACAGGAGGTGTGTGTCTCCAATGGAAGTGTCATGTTGAAAGTTCAGAGATCTCTGATATTACTTTCCTATCACCCCTGTTACTATGTCACATACACTGAAGATATTTAGACATTTAAGTGCTTTTGCCTTTACATGTATATAACACTTCAAATATGAATATACAATATGAATATACAATACTTCCACCCCAACTCTTTGTGTAATAGAATTGAATAGAAACTTGGTCACTTGTAAACATCAGCAAAGTGTATAGTTAAATAATTAGATTGAAAAAATTTACATTAATATTTTGACACATTATATTTAATAGATCTAGTCATCATGTGCAAATCTAGAACTCAGATCTATTCTGATCAATATTAACCCCTCAATGACCTAGGGCGTATGGGTACTCCCTGGCTCCCTGGTACTTAAGGACCCAGGACGTACCTGTACGGCCGTGGGAATTTCAGTCCACGCCAGGCATCCTGTGACAAAGCTGAGGGATCGGCCGTCCGGACCGGCCTACCAATCACCCTTCCTGCTAGGTGGCATCAGCGGGGTATCGACGCTTGAGGGAGGGGGTGATCACTGGTGGGGGGTGGGCGGGTGTGGGGAGGATTACTCTGGTGTGGCGGCAGTCCCAAGTGGCAGCGGTCCCCAGCAGCGGCGTGGTCCCCAGCGGTGGCGGTCCCGGAGGGATCTAACAGCAGGAGGTAAGCGCTGTTTGCCTCCTGCTGTTGCCTAACAACAACTTCAAGCATGCACAACCAAAGGGCATGCTGGGAGTTGTAGTTTTGCAACAGCTGGAGGTACAACTGCAACTCCCAGCATGCCCTTTGGCTGTCTGGGTATGTTGGGAGTTGTAGTTATGAAACATTGTGCCTCCAGCTGTTGAATATCTACAACTCCCACCATGCATGGACAGCCAAAGGTATGCTGTGAGCTGTAGTAGTGTGCTTTCAGCTGTTACAAAACTACAATGCTCAGCAGGCCCTCTGGCTGTCAGTGCATGCTGAGAGTTGTAGTTTTGCAACAGCTGAAGGCACACTGGTTGTGAAACCCAGAGTTTGTTACCTAACTCAGTGTTTCGCAACCAGTGTGCCTCCAGTTGTTGCAAAACTACAACTCCCAGCATGCATTGACAGACTGTACATGCTGGGAGTTGTAGTTTTGCAACCGCTGGAGGAACACTGGTTGCGAAACACTGAGTTAAGAAACAAACTCTGTTTTGCAACCAGTGTGCCTCCAGTTGTTGCATAACTACAACCCACAGAATGCACGGACAGCTGGGAGTTGTAGTAGTATGTCTCCAGCTGTTGCATAACTACAAGATACCCTTCGGCTGTCACTGCATGCTAAGAGTTGTAGTTTTCGCAACAGCTGGAGGCACACTGGTTGCGAAACACTGAGTTAAGTAACAAACTATCAGTGTTTTGCAACCAGTGTGATTCCAGCTGTTGCATAACTACAACCCCCAGCATGCAAAGGGAATGCTGGGAGTTGTAGTTTTGCAACAGCTGGAGCTTTGCGCCCCCCCCCCATGTAAATCTACAGGGTGCATTCAAATGGATGGGGGTTTATAGCGAGTTTCTCGCTGCAAGTTTGAGATGCAGTAAATTTTCTGCTGCAGCTCAAACTCCCAGCGGAAAACTCGCTGTGAATCCCCGCCTGTGTGAATGTACCCTAAAAACACTACACTACACTAACACATAATAAAAAGTAAAAAACACTACATATACACATACCCCTATACCGTCCCCCCAAACATCCTCCCCTCCCCAATAAAAATGAAAACGTCTGGTACGGCAGTGTTTCCAAAGCGGAGCCTCCAGCTGTTGCAACGCATATGTGGACGTACAATGCTCTGCGGGCGTACAACAAAGCTCAGGAGTGAGAGCGCCATGTACATTTGAGGTGATTTGCACAGGGGTGGCTGATCGTTATTGCGGTTCTGACATAAACACACAATAAAAACCCACATGTGACCACATTTTGGAAACTACACCCCTCACGGAATGTAACAAGGGGTATAGTGAGCCTTTACACCCCACAGGAGTTTGTAAAATTTTCGTTAAAGTTGGACGGGAAAATGAAGAAATTGTATTTTTTAAATAAAATGCTGGTGTTATCCCAAATTTTTCATTTTCACAAGGGGTAATTGGAAAAAAGACCCCCATAATTTGTAACACCATTTCTTCTGAATATATAAATACCCCATGTGTGGACATAAAGTGCTCTGCTGGCTCACTACAGGGCTCAGAAGAGAAGGAGCGCCATTGGGCATTTGGAGAGAGAATTTGGCTGGAATTGAAGGCCATGTGCGTTTACAAAGCCCCCATGGTGCCAGAACAGCGGACCCCCCCCCAACATGTGACCCCATTTTGGAAACTACACCCCTCACGGAATGTAATAAGGGGTGCAGTGAGCATTTATACCCCACTGGTGTCTGACAGATTTTTGGAACAGTGGTCCATGAAAAATTTAAGTTTTCATTTGCACAGCCCACTGTTCCAAAAGTCTGTCAAATGTCAGTGGGGTGTAAATGCCACTGTTCTGGCACCATGGGGGCTTTGTAAACGCACATGGCCCCCGACTTGAATTCCAGACGAATTCTCTCTCCAAAAGCCCAATGGCGCTCCTTCTCTTCTGAGCATTGTAGTTTGCTCGCAGAGCACTTCACATCCATACATGGGATATTTCCATACCCAGAAGAAATGGGGTTACAACTTTTGAGGGGCCTTTTCTCCTATTCCCTCCTATTTTTTTATTTACTCATCCAAATTTAACGAAAAGTTGTCAAACACTTGTGGGGTGTTAAGGCTCACTGTACCCCTTGTTACGTTCCTTGAGGAATGAGTTTCCTCTTTTTAATAACTATGAACATGTATTCCTTAGTTTAGTTGGGTCTGTTAGGATTTATTTTAGGGTTCTGACAATTTTAATGGTAACAATATCACTACAACCTAAGGAAGGCAAGAACCACCCATGATTGTCATAGACATGGTGCAGAAAAATTTCTCCATGACCTGCTAACTTTATAGGGGGAAGTGCCTAAAGGCCCTTCCCCTTCAAAGTTTGATTCAATTCGCTGGGAACTACAATGTAATACGGCATGTAACCTTATCTTATATGTAATCTTGTGTCCATGGCCTGCTAGCAATTGGATAGATCCCTAAGTCAACATTCCACATAGTTTAATCCAGTATTGTCTAATAGTCAGGTGTAATACACAAATGTAGGGTGCAAGGAAGCTGATCTAAGCTGCTCAAGTGTCTCATCCCGGCACATCCACTTATTTGCTCTCCCCTCCAGCTCCTTCTTGATTGAAAAACAAGGCTCAGAACACCAATCAAGGAGGGCCTGGGAGGTGGGAGCAAGCGAGGAGGTGTGCCAAGCTTTGGCACTTCAGCAGATTAACCCCACCTCTTTGAAACTTGGCTGAAAAATTGAACACTGATTTTATAAATTTGACAACTATTATCAGCTCTAAAAAAAAGGTACAATTTTATTTTATTCCCTGTCAACTATGCAATAGGATCTGTAGTTCTTTGGAGCAAATAGAGATGATAAATTCCCTTTAAAGTGGCACTCCGCCTCTGAAAATCTTATCCCCTATAGAAAGGATAGGGAATAAGATGTCTGATAGCAGGGGTCTGGCCACTGGGAACCCCCGCGATCTCTGCGCTGTCACGCCCCCTCCCATAGACATGAATAGAGGGGGTGTGGTTTGGCGTTATGGATTCCCGCAGATTCCACAGAGTCGGCCCAGATATCGTGGGGGGTCCCAGTGGCCAGACCCCCCTCCACGATCAGACAGCTTATCCACAATGTTTTGGATAGGGGATAAGATGTCTAGGGGCGGCGTACACCTTTAAAGAAGTTGTCTCATTTAAAAAAAAATAAATACCAACAAACAAAAGTTCTATACTAATGCATTATGTGATATTTAACATATTAAAATGTACCAGGATTACAATATTGTTTGAGAGATATAAGATTACTAATTCTCCATGTACCTGCATTGTATTGATAACTGTTGGTTACGACCCACTATGTCGGGGTAAGGGTGGGTTCACACCACGTTTTAGCTGTAAGGGGATCGGATTCAGCTGGGGGGAGTGAAAACCGGGTGCTCCCATATCCCAGGCAGACCCAGCCCCCTTCTCATTCATTTGAATGAGCCAACCGGAGTCATACAGTGACTCCAGTCTGCTCATTTTTGCCCCCTATCCAGTTTTCTGACCCAACTGAAAACCATAGTTTGACTCCGGTCAGATCATTCAAATGAATGAGAAGGGGGCCAGGTCCGGCTGAGATAAGGGAGCACCTGGCTTTCACTGCCCCCAGCCAAATCAGGTCCCTGTATAGCTAAAACGTGGTGTGAATGCTCCCTAACACATGCTCAGTTCAACTGCAGTGTCCTGAAGGTAATGGCAGTTTGTTTCCACTGTGCTTATAAGCAAGGGGGATTGGGGGAAAGTTGCCTGGCAACGGTAGGGTTCCAGCTCAGAGAGGATACTAGGGGATCAGATCCATGAGGGAGAAGAACTCTACAGGGATATAAATTATTTTTGTACCCCTTTACATATATGTATGGCTCACACATCTGATTTGACCAAATTTGCTCTGTGGGACAATCATGTTAAAGAAAATTCAATGTATGGATTTCTTTTTATGATTCAGTACTAATAGTCATACAAGAAATCCAGCATTATAATAGTGAAATATACGTTATTTCAGCCTAATTTCTTGTTTTAGGTTATAACAGGAGGTCATGTTAAAGGTCAGACATCTCTTACATTACTTCCCTGTCACCCCCATTAGTAGGTCACATACACTGAACATATAGGTGTGTTTTAGACATTTAGGTGCTTTTGACTTTCTTAGTATAGAAAACTATACATATAGGGGGAGATTTATCAACACCAGCGCAGAGGAAATGTTGACCAGTTGCCCGTAGAAACCAATAAGATTGATTCTTTCATTTTAAAAAGGCCTCTAAAAACTGAAAGAAGCAATCTGATCTGATGCTCCACTCTTCCTCTACACAGGTTTTGATGATTCTCCCCCATAGACTTAATATACCCATACAGGACATACACCCCCCCAACTCTTTGTATAATAGAATTGAATATAAACAGTATATACTTGGTCATTTGTGATCATCAGCAAAGTGTATAGTTAAATAACTAGATTTAATACAATTAACACTATTATTGTGACACATTATATTTAAAAAACTCTAGTCATTATTTGCAAGTCTAGAACTCTAGATGTATTCTGATCAATATTTAGGATTGATGTACCTCTCCTGTGTCATCTTGTCCTCTTCCTCATCTGCTCTTTGTGTGCGCTCCCTCTGATACCTAAGGCCTGAACTGTACTAGTGGCTGGTAAAGGTATCAACCAAAGACTGATGTCACATGTGTGATGTCATAAGGGAAGGTTAAGAAAGAAAGCTGGTAAGGCCACTGTATGATTTTATAGTGTTATTTTTAATGGGATCTGTTTGTGGCTTCCATTGTGCTATAATTTTACAAGACATTTTACAAGACAAAATATTAAAGAATGTTGTGCTATAAATGAAAAAATCCCCATTATACGACTCTGTTGGTGGAAAAATAAAAAGTTATCTTAGAAGGCAGGGAAGAAGAAAAAAAAAAGAAAATGAATGAAATGGGAAGAGTTAAATAGGGTCTGTCACATTTCTGACACACTGGGCTATATTTTCAACCAGGAACCTGGGGGGCAGCATTAAAAATATTTTAAATACTTATGATGTAGCTGCTGCCGCCATGCTGTATCCTAGAGAAAAATAATGAACCTTAGTTAAATCCGAGTCAGAACAGCCGCTCATTATGCTCATTTTGCTGCATATTTGTGACAGATCTGCATTATAAAATAGGGGTTGAGGTGGATTTTCATCAGCGGAAATTTGCTGCCAAAAATTTGGCACAGAGAGCCTGCTCCTCTTCAAACTCACAGCAGGAAACATGGGGTTGGCTGTCTGGGGATGCTGAAAGGTGTAGTTTTGCAACATCTGGAGGGCCACAGTTTGGAGACCACTGTGCAGTGGTCTCTATACTGTGACCTTCCATATGACTTTTCCAGGCCAATCGGATCTCTGGTGACCCAATGGCCTGGAAAAAAAAAGAGATCGGTGCCGTAAGTTCCCCTTTCCGAGTTTGAGTTGTGAGAAATTTGCCGTGGCTCAAATTTGTAGCGGAAAACTTGTTGTAAACCCGACTGTGTGTACGTACAGAAAAAACACCTACACTACACTAACACAAAAATAAAGAGTAAAACACTACATAGACACACACCTTTGCATCGTTACCTCCCGACCCAACCCCCCAATAAGAATTAATAACAGCTCGTACGGCACTGTTTACTAAATGGAGCCTCCAGCTATTGCAAATCAACAACTCCACAGCGTGGCCGAACTGCCATTGACTGTCCAAACATGCTGGGAGTTGTAGTGTTGCAACAGCTGGAGGCATCCTGTTTGGGAAACACTGCTGTAGGGTACTTTTAGTGGAAGAGGCAAGCATAATGGTTGCATAGGAGTCCACTCCTATGCAAATCCCTAATTTATGCCTAAAATGCGCATGGAGCTCTCTCCGGAGCCATGTCGTATTTCAAAGCATCAGTTTAGGGCCACATATGGGGTATTTACATACTCAGGAAAATCTGTGTTACAAATTTTGGAGGAGTTTTGCTACTTTTACTCCTTATGAAAAAGAAAAGTTGGGGGCTACACCAGCATGTAAGTGTAAGAGAAATTCACTTTTTACACTCACATGCTGGTGTTCCCCAATACCTTTCATTTTCATAAGTAGGTAAAAGGAGAAAAAGACCCCCAAAATTTATAACACAATTTCCCCAGAATACGGAAATACTCCATACAGGGGAGGACTGACCGGATGGTCGGATCAGACGTTGTCTGAGGGCCCGGCCGGGTAAAGGGCCCCCCGCCGCCGCCGCTACTAAGGATCCCGGACACTCATCCCGGATTCCCAGCAGACAGCGCTGCTTTCTCCTGTGTGGTAGCGGGGTGTGATGAGGGCAGATGTTTTTACCCTAGGGGCAGATGGCATTAACCCCTTGTATTCATGATGCCAGGGCGTGGTTTAGCCTAAAACCACCCGAAGGTATACTGCTGAATCCTGGGCTAGTCACGGGGGCAATAAAAACTCCGATGCCAAGTTACCGACAACGGTAGCTTTACTGAGGGTAGACAGTTGGTAAAGTCTATACAGTTCAGCCACGGCACAAGGAGTTGACCAGTGATGCAGAGACCTTAAGGGCTTGCTGGGACTTGAAGTAGGACTGGACAATTAAATGCAGACCACACTGAATTGACAAATGACAGGAACTTACTTGACATGACTCATAAAGCTGTGACTTTAGCTTACTTGACTTCACGGTGGCTGCAGGACTTGACTTTGAGGTCACCAACTCTCTGGACACACACACTAGGCACGACTGCAGTGGACCTCAGCTTAGCAGAAGAGCAGAGCTCAAAGAGAGAGAGGCTAGCTCCACCCAGGGGTTATATGGGGGAGACTAGCAGGGAGCCCATAGGTCACCCCTGGGACCACCTGGTAACTGGTACCTCCTGGGTAACAAGCACATTTTCTACAGTACAACATATTTACAATGGAGAAACTAATGCAGGGGGACCTAGGGACACCTGGAGAAACACCTCCCGTACTGGGCTACCACACCTGTATGTGCGGTGCACGCACATACAAAAGAACGCGTCTCCTCTGTGTGAGCCGTATCTCCGGCCTATACATGGAGGAGACGTGACCTCCGCCCCCCCATGCAGCACGCAGTGCAGGCGCCGATGACGTCACTCATCGGCGCCTGCACTGTGAAGGAGAGAAGACATGGGCCCTGCTGCTGAGGAGATCGCTGCGTGGGATATCAGGTGAGTATCAATTTTTAATCATCGTTGGGGAAAGGTCGCGGGTTTAACTGCTGCCTATATGGGCAAAGGGTTGGGGGGCTTAACTGCTGCCTATATGGGAAAAGGGGTGGGGAGTTTAACTGCTGCCTATACCTATGGGGAAAAAGGGGGTGTTAACTGATGCCTATACCTATGAGGAAAGGGGGGGGGGGGGAATTAACTGCTGCCTATACCTATGGGGAAAGAGGGGTTAACTGCTGCCTATACCTATGCGGAAAGAGGGGGGGGGGTGTTAACTGATGTCTATACCTATGGGAAAGGGGGGGGGCTAATTGCTGTCTATTACTATGGGGAAAGGGGGGTTAACTGCTGCCTATAACTATGAGGAAAGGGGGGGGGGTTTAACTGCTGACTATACCTACGGGGAAAGGGGGAGGGGTCTACTCTGTTCCTATACCTACAGGGGAAGGGGGTTAAAGGGGTATTCCAGGCCAAAACTTTTTTTTATATATAAACTGGCTCCGGAAAGTTAAACAGATTTGTAAATTACTTCTATTAAAAAATCTTAATCCTTCCAATAGTTATTAGCTTCTGAAGTTGAGTTGTTGTTTTCTGTCTAACTGCTCTCTGATGACTCACGTCCCGGGAGCTGTGCAGTTTCTATGGGGATATTCTCCCATCATGCACAGCTCCCTGGACGTGACATCATCATCGAGCAGTTAGACAGAAAACTTCAGAAGCTAATAACTATTGGAAGGATTAAGATTTTTTAATAGAAGTAATTTACAAATCTGTTTAACTTTCCGGAGCCAGTTGATATATATATATATATATATAATGTTTTGCCTGGAATACCCCTTTATTTCTGCTGCCTATACCTATGGCGAAGGGGGGTTAACTCTAGTGCCTATGCCTACAGGGAAGGGGTGTTAACTCTGCTGCCTATACCTACAGGGAAGGGGGGGGGGGGTTAATTCTGCTGTCTATACCAAACAGGGATGGGGGGGCTACTTAACTTTATATGGATGCCTAAATACTTACCTACATACCTGGCTATCTAACTACCTACATACCTGGCTACCTAACAATGTACATGCCTGGCCTTCATACATGGCTGCCTAACTACCTTGCTAGCCCCCTACCTACCTACCTTGCTAGTCACCTACCTACATATCTGGATTCCTTATCTGCCTAACTAGTTACCTATTTACCTGGCTACCTACTTACCTGAAGGGGATTTTAAGGCATATTTAATAAAAGTTATATTTTAGTTCTAACCTCCTAAAGGGTACTGTGACATTCCTGTAATAATTATTATTTTGTCATTAGCAAAATTTTTGCCCATATAGTAATTTCTATGTTTATTGGTATACTGCTTCGTTTTAAGTGAAAAGCATTGATATGCATATGGTATGAAGTCACACCCCGTGTTTCATGTGCTTAGTTCACAATTAGCTCACATTAATGTTATGTATACGGACACATCATTCTTAGTGAAAGCACTTATTTTCCTGTAAAGACATATATTATATATGACCATACACATGAATAACGGACTATGGCTACTTGTTATACACTTTGGTTTTAATCAGTGTTGCGGTTGCTCATCACGTAGCTGTGTGCTACTTTTTAGCTCATTGGATTCACCTGTGAAATGATCTATTTAAATGTGATATGAACTGATCTCTGTATCTTTTGAGAGAGAGTATATCTTGAATATCATTGAATTTATTGCTGGCAGTGCTGGTCTTGAGTTAAGTAAAGAACAACTCTTTTATCTGCCTATGTTGCTATCCATATGTTGATCATTACCCACCAGAGCAGTGGTTCCCAACCTTTTTTTTTTTTTTTTTGCCCAAGTACCCCTTGGCAGGCCATCACCAAAAATTGTACACGCTATATTAGTGACATGTTTGTAATTAATATTGTTATTTCAAATGTATATTTACGCCATTTCCCCTGATCCTCTCGCCACCTATGTATACAGTGTGACCACACCAAAAGAATAGTGAGTGCAGCTCTAGAGTATAATCCAGAATATAACTCAGAATCAGTAAAGATTAAATAATGTAATGTATCTACACCAGTGTTTCCCAACCTTTTTCGGGTCGGGGCACACCTCGGAAATTTTTTTTTCCACGGTGCACCGCTACCGAGGTTGACGAGCAAGAAAAAAAAAAGGAAAAACGATAAAAAACGCAATGCACTATATCTATTTATCAGTGGGTATGTAGTTTAAAGTGCTGCTTTATACAGCAACTCACCAATGACGTCTTCTCTAATTTGCATCGTTGCCTTCTCTTCTCCATGTGGTCTGGGCCATCATGACAATTTCTTCCACCCACAATTTTTCACCGTTAAACCTGCAAAACAAACCTATTAGGCGCCGAACTTTTTTTTCTTTTCTTTTTTACATGGGTGACAGAGGGGTGTAGAAGAGTGGACATTGGTGACAGAGGGGTGTAGAGGGGTGGACATGGGTGACAGAGGGGTTTAGAGGGGTGTAGAGGAGTGTACAGAGGGGTGTAGAGGAGCGCACATAGGTGACAGGGGTGTAGAGGAGCGTACATGGGTGACAGAGGGGTGTAGAAGAGCGTTCAGAGGGGTGTAGAGGAGCGTACATGGGTGACAGGGGTGTAGAGGAGCGTACATGGGTGACAGGGGTATAGAGGAGCGTACATGGGTGACAGGGGTGTAGAGGAGCGTACATAGGTGACAGGGGTGTAGAGGAGCGTACATGGGTGACAGGGGTGTAGAGGAGCGTACATGGGTGACAGGGGTGTAGAGGAGCGTACATGGGTGACAGGGGTATAGAGGAGTGTACAGAGGGGTTTATAGGAGTGTACATGAGTGACAGAGGGGTGTAGAGGAGTGTACATGTGTGACAGAGGGGTATAGAGGAGTGTACATGGGTGACAGATGGGTGTACATGGGTGACGGGGGTGTAGAGGAGTGTACATGGGTGACAGATGGGTGTACATGGGTGACAGAGGGGTGTAGAGGAGTGTACATGGGTGACAGATGGGTGTACATGGGTGACAGAGGGGTGTAGAGAAGTGTACATGGGTGACAGAGGGGTGTAGAGGAGTGTACATGTGTGACAGAGGGGTATAGAGGCGTGTACATGGGTGACAGCTGGGTGTACGTGGGTGACAGCTGGGTGTACGTGGGTGACAGAGGGGTGTAGAGGAGTGTACATGGGTGACAGATGGGTGTACATGGGTGACAGGGGTTTAGAGGAGTGTACATGGGTGACAGGGGTTTAGAGGAGTGTACATGGGTGACAGAGGGGTGTAGAGGAGTGTACATGGGTGACAGATGGGTGTACATGGGTGACAGAGGGGTGTAGAGGAGTGTACATGGGTGACAGATGGGTGTACATGGGTGACAGGGGTGTAGAGGAGTGTACATGGGTGACAGATGGGTGTACATGGGTGACAGAGGGGTGTAGAGGAGTGTACATGGGTGACAGATGGGTGTACATGGGTGACAGAGGGGTGTAGAGGAGTGTACATGGGTGACAGATTGGTGTACATGGGTGAGAGAGGGGTGTAGAGAAGTGTACATGGGTGACAGAGGGGTGTAGAGGAGTGTACATGTGTGACAGAGGGGTATAGAGGAGTGTACATTGGTGACAGATGGGTGTACGTGGGTGACAGAGGGGTGTAGAGGAGTGTACATGGTTGACAGAGGGGTATAGAGGAGTGTACATGAGTGACAGAGGGGTATAGAGGAGTGTACATGGGTGACAGATGGGTGTACATGGGTGACAGGGGTGTAGAGGAGTGTACATGGGTGACAGATGGGTGTACATGGGTGACAGAGGGGTGTAGGGGAGTGTACATGGGTGACAGATGGGTGTACATGGGTGACAGAGGGGTGTAGAGGAGTGTACATGGGTGACAGATGGGTGTACATGGGTGACAAAGGGGAGTAGAGGAGTGTACATGGGTGACAGAGGGTTGTAGAGGAGTGTACATGGGTGGCAGAGGGGTACAGAGGAGTGTACATGGGTGACAGAGGGGTGTAGAGGAGTGTACATGTGTGACAGAGGGGTATAGAGGAGTGTACATTGGTGACAGATGGGTGTACATGGGTGACAGAGGGGTGTAGAGGAGTGTACATGGGTGACAGAGGGGTATAGAGGAGTGCACATGGGTGACAGATGGGTGTACATGGGTGACAGAGGGGTGTAGAGGAGTGTACATGGGTGACAGAGGGGTATAGAGGAGTGTACATGGGTGACAGAGGGGTATAGAGGAGTGTACATGGGTGACAGAGGGGTGTAGAGGAGTGTACATGGGTGACAGAGGGGTGCAGAAGAGTGTACATGGGTGACAGGGGTGTAGAGGAGTGTACATGCGTGACAGATGGGTGTAGAGGAGCATACATGGGTGAAAGGGGTATAGAGGAGCGTACATGGGTGAAAGGGGTGTAGAGGAGTGTACAGAGTGGTGCTGAGGAGTGTACAAAGGGGAGTAGAGGAGCGTACATGGGTGACAGGGGTGTAGAGGAGTGGACAGAGGGGTGTAGAGGAGTGGACAGGGAGGTGTAGAGGAGTGGACAGAGGGGTATTGAGGAGTGTACATGGGTGACAGATGGGTGTACATGGGTGACAGATGGGTGTAGTTGAGTGTACATGGATGACAGAGGGGTATAGAGGAGTGTACATGGGTGACAGAGGGGTGTTGAGAAGTGTACATGGGTGACAGAGGGGTATAGAGGAGTGTACATGGGTGACAGAGGGTTATAGAGGAGTGTACATTTGGTGACAGAGGGGTGTAGAGGAGTGTACATGGGTGACAGAGGGGTGCAGAAGAGTGTACATGGGTGACGGGTGTAGAGGAGTGTACATGTGTGACAGATGGGTGTAGAGGAGCATACATGGGTGAAAGGGGTATAGAGGAGCGTACATAGGTGAAAGGGGTGTAGAGGAGGGTACAGAGTGGTGCTGAGGAGTGTACAAAGGGGTGTAGAGGAGCGTACATGGGTGACAGGGGTGTAGAGGAGTGGACAGAGGGGTGTAGAGGAGTGGACAGATGGGTGTAGAGGAGTGGACAGAGAGGTGTAGAGGAGTGGACAGAGGGGTGTAGAGGAGTGTACATGGGTGACAGATGGTTGTACATGGGTGACAGATGGGTGTAGTTGAGTGTACATGGATGACAGAGGGGTATAGAGGAGTGTACATGGGTGACAGAGGGGTGTTGAGAAGTGTACATGGGTGACAGAGGGGTATAGAGGAGTGTATATGGGGGACAGATGGGTGTACATGGGTGACAGAGGGGTGTAGCGGAGTGTACATGGGTGACAGAGGGGTAGAGAGGAGTGTACATGGGTGACAGAGGGGTATTGAGGAGTGTACATGGGTGACAGAGGGGTGTACATGGGTGACAGAGGGGTGTAGAGGAGTGTACATGGGTGACAGATGGGTGTACATGGGTGACAGAGGGGTGTAGAGGAGTGTACATGGGTGACAGATGGGTGTACATGGGTGACAGAGGGGTGTAGAGAAGTGTACATGGGTGACAGAGGGGTACCGAGGAGTGTACATGGGGGAAAGAGGGGTGTAGAGGAGTGTACATGGGTGACAGAGGGTTGTAGAGGAGTGTATATGGGTGGCAGAGGGGTGTAGAGGAGTGTACATGGGTGGCAGAGGGGTACAGAGGAGTGCACATGGGTGACAGAGGGGTAAAGAGGAGTGTACATGTGTGACAGATGGGTGTACATGGGTGACAAAGGGGTTTAGAGAAGTGTACATGGGTGACAGAGGGCTGTAGAGAAGTGTACATGGGTGACAGAGGGGTGTAGAGAAGTGTACATGGGTGACAGAGGGGTGTAGAGAAGTGTACATGGGTGACAGAGGGGTGTAGAGAAGTGTACATGGGTGACAGAGGGTTGTAGAGAAGTGTACATGGATGACAGGGTTGTAGAGAAGTGTACATTGGTGACAGAGGGGTGTAGGGAGGTGTACAAGGGTGATAGATGGGTGTAGAATAGTGAACATGGGTGACGGGGGCATAGGGGTGACAGAGGGGTGGACAGGGGGTGGACATGGGTGACAGGAGGGTGGACAGGGGAGACAGGGGGTCAGAGGGGTGGACAAGGGGGTAAAAGAGGGACAGGAGTGACAGAGAGGGGTGGACTGGGGTAACAAAGGGACAGATTGGTGAACAGGAGGGTGGACATGGGTGACAGGGTAGACTACGGGGGTAGACAGGGGGGTAAACATGAGTGACAGGGATGGACAGGGGAGTGGACAAGGCAGACATGGATGACAGGAGCGTGGACATGGGTGACGGGGATGATAGGTGGGGGGACATGTGTGAGTGCGGGTGGACATGAGTGATGGGGGGTGGACATGAGTGACAGGAAGGTGAACATGGGTGACATGGGTGACAGGGAAGGGTGGACATGGGTGACAGGGAAGGGTGGACATGGGTGACAGGGAAGGGTGGACATGGGTTACAGGGAAGGGTGGACATGGGTGACAGGGAAGGGTGGACATGAGTGACAGGGAAGGGTGGACATGAGTGACAGGGAGGGTGGACATGGGTGACAGGGAGGGTGGACATTGGTGACAGGGAGGGTGGACATGGGTGACAGGGAAGGGTGGACATGAGTGACAGTGAGGGTGCACATAGGTGACGGGGGGTGGACATGGGTGACGGGGGGGGTGGACATGGGTGACAGGGGGCTGGACATGGGTGACAGGGGGCTGGACATGGGTGACGGGGGGGTGGACATGGGTGACAGGGGGGTGGACATGGGTGAGAGGGGGGGTGGACATGGGTGACAGGCGGGGGTGGACATGGGTGACAGGGGGGGTGGACATGGGTGACAGGGGGTGAATAGGGGTTGGACATGGGTGACAAGGATAAGGTCAGAGGGGTGGACAATGGAGGGTGAAAATGGGTGACAGGGATGGGTAGGGGTGACAGAGGGTTGGATGGGGGGTGGACATGGATGACAGGAGAGTGGTCATGGGAGACAGGGGGTCAGAGGGGTGGACAAGGGTGACAAAGGGACAGATGGGCGAACAGGAGGGTGGACATGGGTGACAGGGTAGACTACGGGGGTAGACGGGGGGTAAACATGAGTGACAGGGATGGACAGGGGAGTGGACAAGACAGACATGGATGACAGGAGGGTGGACATGGGTGAGAGGGGGGGTGGACATGGGTGACAGGGATGATAGATGGGGGGACATGTGTGAGAGGGGTTGGACATGAGTGACGGGTGGGTGGACATGGGTGACAGGAAGGTGAACATGGGTGACAGGGGGGGGTGGATATGAGTGACAGGGAGGGTGGACATGGGTGACAGGGGGTGGTGGATATGGGTGACGGAGGGTGGACATGGGTGACGGGGGGTGGACATGGGTGACAGGGGGGGTGGACATGGGTGACAGGGGGGGTGGACATGGGTGACAGGGGGTCAGAGGGGTGGACAAGGGGGTAAAAGAGGGACAGGAGTGACAGAGAGGGGTGAACTGGGGTGACAAAGGGTCAGATGGGTGAACATGGTGGACATGGGTGACAGGGTAGACTACGGGGGTAGGACAGGGGGGTAAACATGAGTGACAGAGATGGACAGGGGAGTGTACAAGGCAGACATGGATGACAGGAGGGTGGACATGGGTGAGAGGGGAGGTGGACATGGGTGACGGGGATGATAGGTGGGGGGACATGTGTGAGAGGGGGTGGACATGAGTGACGGGGGGTGGACATGGGTGACAGGAAGGGGAACATGGGTGACAGGGGGTGTGGACATGGGTGACAGGGGGTGTGGACATGGGTGACAGGGAGGATGGACATGGTTGACAGGGAGGGTAGACATGGGTGACAGGGAGGGTGGACATGGGTGACAGGGGGGGTAGACATGGGTGACAGGGTAGGTGGACATGGGTGACAGGGAGGGATTACATGGGTGACAGGGGGGGTGGACATGGGTGATAGAGATGGACAGGGAGGTGGACAAGGCGGACATGGCTGACAGGAGGGGTGGACATGAGTGACGGGGGGGGGGGTAGAGGGTGGACCTGGGTGACGGTGGGGGGGTTTAGACAGGGTTGAGAAGGTGAAAAGAGGGGTGGAAAGGGTACGGTACCTTAAGCAAGCCGGCCCACGCAGCTTGCAGTTCCACAGCAGGCACGGGAGTCCGGCGCAGGTGCAGCTCGTTCCGCCCCAGGGCACCATTTTCGTCTCACTGCGCCGCAAGGGAGAGGGGGACGGAGGGTGAAGGAGGGGGATGTGGGGGACACAGGGAACAGAGGGGGAAGGAGGGGAACACGGGGGACTCGGGAGATGCAGGGTACGGAGGGGAACACAGGAGATGCAGGGGGACGCTGTGTGCGCAGGCTGGGGCGGGACATTAAAAAAAAAAATCACGGCAAAATCCCGCGACACCGCGGTTGGGAATCACTGATCTACACAGTGACCTCACCAGCAGAATAGTGAGTAGAGCTCTGGCAATACAGAATGTAATTAAAGGGGTTATCCAGGAAAAAACTTTTTTTTATATATCAACTGGCTCCAGAAAGTTAAACAGATTTGTAAATTACTTCTATTAAAAATTATTAATCCTTTCATTACTTATGAGCTTCTGAAGTTAAGGTTGTTCTTTTCTGTCTAAGTGCTCTCTGATGACACGTGTCTCAGGAAACGCCCAGTTTAGAAGCAAATCCCCATAGCAAACCTCTTCTAAACTGGACGTTTCCCAAGACACGTGTCATCAGAGAGGACTTAGACAGAAAAGAACAACCTTAACTTCAGAAGCTCATAAGTAATGAAAGGATTAAGATTTTTTTTAATAGAAGTAATTTACAAATCTGTCTAACTTTCTGGAGCCAGTTACATAGTTACATAGTTACATAGTTACATAGTTAGTACGGTCGAAAAAAGACATATGTCCATCAAGTTCAACCAGGGAATTAAGGGGTAGGGGTGTGGCGTTGATATATATAAAAAGTTTTCTCCTGGAATACCCCTTTAACCCCTTTACGCGTACGTCATGACACCCTGGTACTTAAGGACCCATGGACCCATGACGTACGCGTACGTCATGGACAATTCCGGTCCCCGCCGGGTGGGGATCGGACCGGGATGCCTGCTTAAATCATTCAGCAGGCATCCAGTGCAAACCCCCCCATGTCGGCGATTGCAAAAAACCGCAAGCGAAATCACACTTGTGAATCGCTGCGATTCCGGTGATGCGGGTCACTGGTGACCCGCTGACCCGGAGATACAAGGTGATCGGGGGTGTAGGATACACCCCCGATCACCTCCTGTATCTATGGGGAGGTGGCGATTTCGTCACCTCCCCCCCAGGATCGCTGCTATTGGCTGGACGATCGTCCAGCCAATAGCAGCCAGCAGGGGAGGGGTTAACCGCATCCTCCTGCAGCTCCTGCGGCTGGCTTGGTTCAGTCAGCAGTCAGAGCTGCTGGAGGAAGACCGGGACCCCCCCTCTGCTGAGATCGGAGTCCCCACAGAAGTAAAGAAGCCCCCCATAGATCAGGGAAAGAATACAATCCAGGGAAAGGTAGGGTAAAAAGTAAAATAAAAGTAAAAAAAAGTAAAAAATTCCCCCCCCCCCCCCTGACCCCCTAATAGGTCCCCAAGGACCTATTACCGTAGAAAAAGGCGATGGCTCGCTAGGCATTTTCGGCAGCGGAGGCACACACTTTTCTTGCCTCCGATTCCGAATCTGCCAGTGAGGACGATGAAGATCCAACATTCCTGTGTTCTTCATCATCCTCCTCATCATCTAGCAGTGATGATGAGTCCCCTGTACAGAGGCGGAGACGCCGCCAGGCGAGGCCACGCACCCCTCATGATAGTGGCCCAGTGGTCGGCACTAGTACAAGCGACAATGCCGCTGGTACTAGGAGTCCGAGCCCCAGACAAGTTTACTGGAGCCCCCTTCTGGTGAACCTGTCTGGAGACCCCCAGAGGGTTATCAGCCACGGGTTCTGGAGTTTGTTGGCGACTCCGGAATCCGGATTGACACGGCCGGGTTCACTGAAATTGACTATTTCAGTTATTTTTTCAGTGACGGCTTGGTCAATCTAATGGTGGAGCAGACAAATCTGTACGCCAGGCAGTTCATCGCCCACCACCCTGATTCTTTTTTGGCCAGGCCCAATGAATGGCGCGCCATTGGTGCAGCAGAGATGAGGACATTTTGGGGCCTCTTGCTGCATATGGGCCTGGACAAAAAGCCTAGTGTCAGGCACTACTGGAGACCCCGCTTTACATTATAGCCATGACACGACCCCGCTTTACAGTATAGCCATGACACGGAAGCGGTTCGAGGCCATTCGGAAATGCCTTCATTATGCAGATAATGAGGCATGTCCACCCCGAAGTGATCCCACCTATGACCGGCTTTACAAAGTGAGGCCGGTCATCGATCACTTTGGGGCCAAATTTTTGGAGGCCTACATACCGCTTAAGGAGCTCTCGGTTGATGAGTCTCTTATCAGTTTTAAGAGGAGACTCATTTTCCGCCAATATATTCCCTCGAAGCGGGCGCGATATGGCGTGAAGCTCTATAAACTTTGTGAGAGTACCTCCGGGTACACTTACAAGTTTAGAGTGTATGAGGGACGAGATTCCCGTATTGAACCCCCAGATTGTTCCCCCACTTTGGATGTTAGCGGGAAACTCGTTTGGGAGCTTGTGCACCCATTGCTGGATAAGGGTTACCACGTGTACGTGGACAACTTTTATACCAGCATCCCTCTCTTCACATCCCTTGCCGCCAGATCGACGTCCGCTTGTGGGACCGTGCGGAAAAACCAGAGAGGCCTCCCTCTAAATTCGATCCAGACACCTATTCCCAAGGGTGAGTCCCGTGCCCTTGCCCATGAAAACCTGTTGTTGGTCAAGTATAAGGATAAGAGGGATGTCCTTATGCTGACCACTATACATGGCAACGGCAGCTCACGTGTCCCTGTTCGAGGTACCACAACACCGGTCCTCAAGCCCGATTGTATTCTGGACTACAATCGGTATATGGTGGGAGTTGATCTTTCTGATCAAGTCCTCAAACCATACATGGCCATGCGCAAAACACGGGTATGGTACAAAAAAGTTGCGGTCTATATGGGACAGGTTGCCATGTACAACTCTTGCACTGTCCCAGCACGCTGGCAACACAGGGACATTCCTCCAGTTCCAAGAAGAAATCCTAAAGGTCCTGATCTTTGGCGACCTGGAAAGAGCAGGCCGGACTTCCAAAGGAACTGGAGTTATAGGTGCCAGGATCGTCCCAGGCCAACACTTTCCAGGTGAAGTCCAGCACACTGGAAAGAAGGGACGAACCCAGAAAAGATGAAGAGTATGTTACAAGAGGGGGATTCGGAAGGACACCACCACTCAATGTGACACTTGCCCCGATCATCCGGGCCTCTGCATTAAGGATTGCTTCAGGGAGTATCACACTTCCATGGAGTACTAAATTTTCCCTTCTCATTTTAATTTTCCATAATTTGACCCCAATGTACCAAGTCCAGAGTACATTCCAAGTTTTAACCCCATAAACCACTAAATTGCCCAAAATAATGTTTCATCTGAAAAAAACAAAAAAACTGATAAGACCTCTGGGGGTATTTTTTACACAAAATGGGTCATGGGTCACTGAGTCACTATCATCGGGGACTTTTTATTTTGCCTCACATGCGCAGCGCTCTCTCTCCATCTGAGCGGGGTGCGCATTTGAGGCAACAAATTAGGGACGGCCACACACATCACATTCCCAAGAATGATGATTCAGAGCACAGTGTTTGGGGTGGGCATATTTTTTAGTTTTGGCTATGCTCTGGGTCATCATTCTGGGAACATAATTTATAATTTTATGTCCCACTGTACCCCATTTTAGTTATTTAGTGTACCCCAGTTATTTACCCCATGTAATGCCCCTTGAGGGGGGGGGGTTGCACTGTTCTGGCTCCATAGGAGAAAGCCAAAGCTCAAGGACCCTGACTGATCTCCGGCACCTCTGAGACCGGTGTGCATGCTGTTTACGCCAAGATATGAGGTATGTCCTTACTCCAAAGAAATGTATTTACACATTTACAATGGCATTTTCTCCTTTTAACACTTGTGAAAATGAAAAATTTGGGGTAACCCAAGCATTTTAGTGTAAAAAAATCAAATTTTTCATTTTCACATCCCACTTCATGAATATTTATCAAACACCTTTGGGGTGTTAAGATGCGAGTTCTGTGCCCATGGCAGAGGTCACAGATTGGAAAAATCGGATACTTCTCTGGCGCTCGCAGGATCCGTGTTGGTGGTCAATTAGGTAAGAGACTTTAGGTGTGATAAAGAATTCAGTCTTTATTGCTTCATAAAGGACAGACAACGCGTTTCGAGGGATCACCCCTCTTCCTCAGGTCATGGGTACAGTGACAAGTAACATAATGCTTTTTATATACACAAAAAAAACGCGAAAAAGCCCAGAATGTGGGCTGGTCGGGTGACCTCACTGACAGGCGTGCGTGTCAGGGAGGAGCAATGAAAAAGGTAAATAAAGAAACAATGTGCTTTGCAGTGTTATAAACACTATTTAAAAATGCTCATAATGTCATTGTTCTGTGAGTCTGTAGAAGGGGGGAACAGGTGATTACGGGTTTTTCTGTGGTGGAGAGTTCACTGGGTCCGGTACTAGCGCTCCGTGCCATCCGGACGTGGGTGCGTGCTGGTACTGTGTTCCGAATATCGTTGAGGTCCCTGGTGGCTGTCGCCGTCTTCCGCTGCAGTTGTCAGGTCATCGAGTCGGCGTGGGAAGGGCTGTGGAGGTGCCTGGAAGGCGCTGCAGTCCCCCTGTCTGCGGACCACCGTTGCCCCGCGCATGCGCAGACGGCTGTGTATCAGCGGAGCTGTAGGTGAGTGGTTCGCAGATGAGGGAGGACTCTGGCTGGCAGTAATTTTGATGTTGGCCACATTACAATTGCTGCTTTGTCCTCGGGATGTGAAGCAAGACACATATACAATAATGTATCAGATTGCCGTTTTAGGTGCTGGAGGCGCAGTCCCATATATCATTATTAATGATAGCGCCGGTGTCAGGGTTCCACATACTTACAGTGGCATATGAGCATGGCGGTGAAGGGGTTATAGTGTATTTTTAGAGAATAGTAGAAGGGACATACAGGTGTCATATGTCAATGGGATGGTAGGAAAGTGGGTGCACATAGGGAGTACACAGTAGGCGTTTGTGGTGCAGACGTCCAAGGTTTGGACGTGTGCCATCGGTGGGAAGGTTTGTGTGTCTAAGTCGGTGGTATGGTTCGGCGCATTCAAGGAGGGGGTGAATACCGAGGTGTGGTGGTAGGGTGGACGTGGACCTTGTAAAGTTGAGTGTGGTGCGAACCCGTCTATGGTGTCTGGGACGGGGAGGAAAAATATGATAGGAAGATTAATGTATTAGTTCTATTATTTCATTCAGGCCCTGAGGCTTTAAGGAGTTCAGGCTGTAGATCCAAAACATCTCTTTTCTGACTAGTGCTTCAAATCTATTGGTAAGATGTCCCGGCACTTGGTCAATAGGTATAATTGTAATTGGGTTGGTGCTTCCAGGGTGATGTCGGCTACAGTGGTGCGACAATCCGTGTAGTTGGTAGCCTTTCCTTATGTTGGCCCGATGTTGGTTCAATCTAATATGTAGGGGTTGTGTGGTCCTGCCCACATATTGCTTCCTACATTCACATTGGATTAGGTACACAATGTAGTTGGATTGGCATGTGAGATGTTTCTTTATGGGAAAAGATTGTCCAGTGTTGGTACTGGAGAAGTGTGATTTGTCATGGCAAATGGTTTGACAGCATAGGCACCTTGGTTTGTTGCACCAATTACAACTGTAGAGGATCTTTTCTGTGTCGCTCCTTTGTTTTTGTTGTTTTGGTGAGTTTGTTTTTTTGTCCATGCACTCCTCTTGGCTTAGTGCCTTGGTCCTGGAATAGGCATTTTGAATCAGTGTTTTTGGGTACCCTTTAGCTAGAAAGCGTTTTTCCAGGGTCTTGGCCTGGGTCGCAAAGGTCGTATCCTCGGTGCAATTTTTTCTGACCCTTTTGTATTGTCCGAAGGGTGTATTCTCCCTCCATTTTTTGAAATGGCCACTGTGGAAGGAAATGTAACTATTTGAGTCCACTGTTTTGAAAAACGTGGATGTTATGATGGCTCCCTCTTTGTGGGTAATTTCCAGGTCCAAAAATTCCACTTTTTTCGCGGAGAAATTTGGGGTGAGGGTGATCCCCCAGTCGTTGTTATTGATCTCAGCCACCAATTGGTTTATTTCGTCCATCGGACCTTGGCATAGGATAAAAAGGTCATCTATGTACCTTTTATATAGTCTGGCGTGTTTGGTGAACAGGGGGTTGCTGGTGATGAAAGTATCCTCGAAACGCCCCATGAATAGATTGGCGAAAGCATGGGCTACTCTCGTGCCCATTGCGGTGCCACGTATTTGGTGGAATGTTTGTCCATCGTATTGGAAGAAGTTGTTTTTGAGGACTGTTTCCAGACAGGTTGTTAGGAATGTGACCTGTTCTGTAGGGACATCAGGGTCTCTTTCTAGGAAATACCTAGTACACTGTACACCAATGTCATGGCGTATATTGGTATATAGTGCCGTTACGTCCATTGTTACCAAGATCATGTCGTCCACCCATGCTATGGGTTTGAGTAGTGAAATGAGTTGGTCGGAGTTTTTTAGATAACTGTCGAGATTTTGGACGTATGCCTGCAATATAAGGTCCAGGTAATGTGACATATTGCAGGTACTGCTGTCTGTCCCTGTGATAATGGGTCTCCTGGGGGGGCATGTGGAGCTCTTGTGAATTTTAGGAAGGTGGTAATAGTAGGGGACAGAGGGATTTTGTATGAACATGAACTTTTTCTGTTGTTGGAAGTGACTTTTTTACTGAGACCGTTGTTGAGTAGGGACAAGATCTCTTTTTTTAGGGGGGGGGGGAAGGATCCCCTTTGACTCTTCTGTAATAGTTGGTGTCCTCCAGAATGTGGCAGGCTTCCTGGTGGTAGTCTTTGTAATCCTGGATAACCAGGCTCTCACCCTTATCAGCTGGTCTGATCACGATATCCTTGTTCTCTTTCAGAGTTTTTAGGGCTTGTTTTTCTCCCCATGTGAGGTAGCCCTCTTTGGATTTCTGCGGGAATTGATCTGGCAGTTTCCTTAGGTCCTCTGCTACCAGTTCATGGAAGGTTTTCAGTCTGAAACCCTGACTTTCTACTGGATAGAATTTGGATTTGATATGCATATCAGGGTGTTTTCCGGTGGTTCCTTGATCCTCGTCCTTCTTATAGCTTTTTGGGGTATTTGGGAGTGTGAAATGACGCTGTAATGTCAGACGGCGGGTGAAATTGTGAAGATCTAAAAACACATCGAATTTAACCGGATTGTTATGAGGGCAAAACGATAAGCCTTTCTGCAGAAGTGATGTTTCACCAGAATATGGGTAGATAGATTAAATATTTTAATGGTAGAGTCCAAGTCTTCGTTTTTATTTCTGTTTTCATTCATGTTGTCACTGGTGTTGCCCTTTTTCTTGTTTCTTTGCATGTTGTATTGTGCTAATTTCTTTTTTCTTTTTTGGGGGTTTCCCCCTCTTTTTCCTCTTCTAGTTTTCTTTTTAATTGTTGGCGTTTCGGTATGAAATAGTCCGTGATCATTTTCTTCTTCTGGTGGATTCCTTTGTCTAAAAAAGGACCCCTGGTGTTTGGGTGATTGCTCTCGGGGACCTCTTCTGGCATAGTTTTGTTGTTGTCCCCTAAGTGTAGAGGCTTCAAAAAGGGCACGGATGCCGCAATGCTGGATGCAGAATTGTCGAAGACAATTAGATTTGCTTCTTCTATTTCGTCGTTATTGCGGTGGTCTTGCGTCTCATCTATTGCGCTATGTACTGTAAGGATCGATTCGTTTATGGCACTGTGTGGCAGGTGGTTGGCGTTTTCCATCCCTTCTTTTTTGTGTGACGATGGAGTGAGTCGTAGGTTGGCGGGTGACAGGGTTCCGATGTCCGAAAGAGTGTTCTCTTTAAAACGGTAATTGTTCTTGATGCGGTCTATTGTGTTCCGTATATCCTTCAGTCTGGAGCTGATGTCCCCTTCTTCTCCTCCCATATTGGGTTTTGGAGTTTGGTATACTTCTTCTTCCATACTGGATCCATTTTTGTTTTTATTTGTCCTGGGTGTCATAGGCATGGCATCCCGAGTTTTGTTCACATCTCTTTTTGTTTGTTTCGGTGTGGTTGGCTTTTTTCGGGGGGTCTTGGTGGTCTCCCTCGTGGTGTCTGAATGTTTCTGTTCGTGGGTTTTGGATGCGTGGTTCCTGGAGTTTCTCCATGTTCTTGTTCCTGAACTATTGTGTGACGGTATGCGGGGTCGATTGAGATTTCTGGGAGGAATGTGATAAGATGGAGTTCTGGTATATTTGGGTTTGGGGGACATGGGGGCGGGATTTTGTATGTAATTTGATGTGTTTATATGTGAGGGTTTTTTGTTCCAGCATCTATAGATGCCGCCCTTTCTATCCTCTCTGTCCCAGTTTAATTTCCCAGCTTTTTTGATGATGGTGTCTTTTTGGACTTTGTCTACCCTGGCTGAGATGTTTTGATTGAGATTATGGTATTGTTTGGATGCATTGTATTGTTCAAGTTCGGACATTGTGCATTGTATTTTTTCTAGTAGTTGTGCATGCATTCGGGAGCGTTTGTCCCTGATGTGCTCCATCATTAGGCTGGAGCACTTGTTAAGCATGACGTCATTAATAATGATATATGGGACTGCGCCTCCAGCACCTAAAAGGGCAATCTGATACATTATTGTATATGTAAGATAGAGAAACAACAGTGCTTCAGCTCACCCCAGGTGCGCACGGACAGGGCGCGGACCTCGCCCAAATGAACAACAGAAGAAAGAGGAGTCCAGCGTACAGAAACTCGTAGGATAATATTTATTCACCAGATGGTCATAACAGGAACACAGGGTACAGTGACGCGTTTCGGCTTTACAACAAAGACTTAGTCATACACCATGACTCCTCTTTCTTCTATTATTGTATATGTGTCTTGCTTCACATCCCGAGGACAAAGCAGCAGTTGTAATGTGGCCAACATCAAAATTACTGCCAGCCAGAGTCCTCCCTCAACTGCGAACCACTCACCTACAGCTCCGCTGATACACGGCCATCTGCGCATGCGCGGGGCAGCGGTGGTCCGCAGACAGGGGGACTGCAGCGCCTTCCAGGCACCTCCACAGCCCTTCCCACGCCGACCCGATGACCTGACAACTGCAGCGGAAGACGGCAGGGACCTCAACGATATTCGGAACACAGTACCAGCACGCACCCACGTCCGGACGGCACGGAGCGCTAGTACCAGACCCAGTGTACTCTCCACCACGGAAAAACCCGTAATCACCTGTTCCCCCCTTCTACAGACTCACAGAACAATGACATTATGAGCATTTTTAAATAGTGTTTATCACACTGCAAAGCACATTGTTTCTTTATTTACCTTTTTCATTGCTCCTCCCTGACACGCACGCCTGTCAGTGACGTCACCAGACCAGCCCCCATTCTGGGCTTTTTTGCGGGTTTTTTTTGTATATAAAAAGCATTATGTTACTTGTCACTGTACCCATGACCTGAGGAAGAGGGGTGATCCCTCGAAACGCGTTGTCTGTCCTTTATGAAGCAATAAAGACTGAATTCTTTATCACACCTAAAGTCTCTTACCTAATTGACCACCAACACGGATCCTGCGAGCGCCAGAGAAGAATCCGATTTTTCCAATCTGTGACCTCTGCCATGGGCACAGAACTCGCATCTTGACTGAACCGCCTCGACTGTCTCGAGAAACGGAAGGACACAGGCTGCCGCGGATCATATCATCTCCATACCAAGCCCACAACGGTGTCACGCTCGCAGCGCGACACAATAAGCTGAGCAGTTTGCCATTTCCATTCCACCTGACTCTTGTCCCCACGAGGTAACGGCACAGGGTGCGCTGGTCATTTGTTCCCTTTTTCCCTTCTCTTTTTTTCAAGTTCACAACACCAGAACCCCAAGTGGGATCTCCGGACGGTCTGTAGACCAGGGACCACCAGCCGCACGGAGCCAGCTCCATCATGGATGTCTTTGCAACAAGGATCCCCGATCGGGACAAACTGATTGCAGAATTTACCAATCAGCATGCACCCCTGTATGAAATGATAGACCAGATGACTCTGACAGAAAACGACACCACCACTATGATCAAACTGTTCAATAACCTAGAGGACCTGCTCCAGGATGAGATCAGATATAGCCTAGATGTCGATTTCCTGAGCATATACCTTGATGAGGACCTCGCACCGAGAGGCCTGAGACTCACTATAGATCCCACCTTCAAGAATGATGAGGTATATGTGCAGGAATGGGACGTCCTGCTTAACAAGTGCTCCAGCCTTATGATGGAGCACATCAGGGACAAACGCTCCCGAATGCATGCACAACTACTAGAAAAAATACAATGCACAATGTCCGAACTTGAACAATACAATGCATCCAAACAATACCATAATCTCAATCAAAACATCTCAGCCAGGGTAGCCAAAGTCCAAAAAGACACCATCATCAAAAAAGCTGGGAAATTAAACCGGGACAGAGAGGATAGAAAGGGTGGCATCTATAGATGCTGGAACAAAAAACCCTCACATATAAACACATCAAATTTTTCCAATCTGTGACCTCTGCCATGGGCACAGAACTCGCATCTTGACTGAACCGCCTCGACTATCTCAAGAAACGGAAGGACACAGGCTGCCGCGGATCATATCATCTCCATACCAAGCCCACAACTGTGTCACGCTCGCAGCGCGACACAATAAGGTGAGCAGTTTTCCATCCCCATTCCACCTGACTCTTGTCCCCACGAGGTAACGGCACAGGGTGCGCTGGTCTTTTGTTCCCTTTTTCCCTTCTCTTTTTTTCAAGTTCTGTGGGGTGTTAAGGCTCACTGTACCCCTTGTTACGTTCCTTGAGGGGTGTAGTTTCTAAAATAGTATGCCATGTGGTTATTTTTTTTGCTGTCCTGGCACCATAGGGGCTTCCTAAATGTGATACGCCCCCCCCCCCCCCCCATTTCAGCAAAATTTGCAAATGTGACTCCTTCTCTTCTGAGCATTGTAATGCGCCCGCAGTACACTTGACGTCCACACATGGGGTATTTCCATACTCAGAAAAGATGGGGTTACACATTTTGGGGGGCATTTCTCATATTACCCCTTGTAAAAATGTAAAATTTTGGGAAAACCTGCATTTTAGTGGAAAATAAGAATAAAAAATCATTTACACATCCAAATTCGTCAAACACCTGGGGGGTGTTAAGGCTCACTGTACCCCTAGTTACGTTTCTTGAGGGGTGTAGTTTCCAAAATAGTATGCCATGTGGTTTTTTTTTCTGTCCTGGCACCATAGGGGCTTCCTAAATGGGACCTGCCCCCAAAAAACCATTTCAGCAAAATTTACTTTGCAAAAGCCAAATGTGACTCCTTCTCTTCTGAGCATTGTAGTACGCCAACAGAGCACTTGACGTGCACATATGAGGTATTTCCCTACTCAGAAGAGATGGGGTTACAAATTTTTGGGGTCATTTTCTCCTATTACCCCTTGTACAAATGTAAAATTTGGGGGAAAACCAGCATTTTAGTGAAAAAAATAATAATTTACACATCCAACTTTAACGAAAAGTCATCAAACACCTGTGGAGTGTTAAGGCTCAATGTACCCCTTGTTACGTTCCTCGAGGGGTGTAGTTTCCAAAATAGTATGCCATGTGTTTTTTTTTTTTTGCTGTCCTGGCACCATGGGGACTTCCTAAATGGGACATGCCCCCAAAAAACCATTTCAGCAAAATTTACTTTGCAAAAGCTAAATGTGACTCCTTCTCTTCTGAGCATTGTAATACGCCAACAGAGCACTTGACGTGCACATATGAGGTATTTGCATACACAGAAGAGATGGGGTTACCAATTTTGGGGGTCATTTTCTCCTAATACCCCTTATAAAAATGTAAAATTTGGGGGAAAACCAGCATTTTAGTGAAAAAAAAATAATAATAATTTACACGTCCAACTTTAACGAAAAGTCGTCAAACACCTGTGGGGTGTTAAGGCTCACTGTACCCCTTGTTACGTTCCTTGGGTGTAGTTTCCAAAATAGTATGCCATGTTTTTTTTTTTGTGTTTTTCTGCTGTCCTGGCACCATAGGGGCTTCCTAAATGGGACATGCCCCCAAAAAACCAATTCAGCAAAATGTACTTTGCAAAAGCCAAATGTGACTCCTTCTCTTCTGAGCATTGTAACAAATTTTGATGGGATAACACATTTTGGGGGGCATTCTTTCCTATTAACCCTTGTAAAAATTTAAAATTTGGGGGAAAACGAACATTTTAGTGAAAAAAAATAATAATTTACACCTCCAACTTTAACAAAAAGTTGTGAAACACCTGTGGGGTGTTAAGACTCACTGGACCCCTTGTTACGTGCCTTGAGGGGTCTAGTTTCCAAAATAGTATGCCATGTGTTTTTTTTTTTGCTGTTCTGGCACCATAGGGGCTTCCTAAATGTGACATGCCCCCCCAAAAACAATTTCAGAAAAACTCACTCTCCAAAATCCCACTGTTGCTCATTCCCTTCTGAGCCCTCTACTGTGCCCGCCGAACACTTGACATACACATATGAGGTATTTCCTTACTCAAGAGAAATTGGGTTACACATTTTAGGAAGATTTCTCTCCTTTTACCCCTTGTAAAAATTCAAAAACTGGGTCTACAAGAACATGCCAGTTTAAAAAAATGAAGATTTTGAATTTTCTCCTTCACTTTGCTGCTATTCCTGTGAAACACCTAAAGGGTTAACAAACCTTTTGAATGTCATTTTGAATACTTTGAGGGGTGCAGTTTTTATAATGGGGTCATTTATGGGGTATGTCTAATATGAAGACCCTTCAAATCCATGCAAATATAAAGTAGACATATTGTATATGTGAATCAATATATAATTTATTTGGAATATTCATTTTCCTTATAAGCAGAGAGCTTCAAAGTAAAAAATAAAAATGCAAAATTTTCAATTTTTTCATCAAATTTTGGAATTTTTCAAAAATGATGCAAGTATCGACAAAATTTTACCACTAACATAAAGAAGAATATGTCATGAAAAAACAATCTCTGAAACAGAATGAAAGGTAAAAGCATCCCAGAGTTATTAATGCTTAAAGTGAAAGTGGTCAGATGTGCAAAAAATGGCCGTGTCCTACACTGAAAATTGGCTAGGTCCTTAAGGGGTTAAGGATCAGTACGGGATGAATAATGTAGTGTATGTACACAGTGATTCCTCAAGCAGCATAGTGAGTCCAGCTCTGGAGTCTGGCTACTAGAGGAAGCATCTTCCTGTGAGTCTGCTGAGTGTGGTGTGTGGGTCGTTTGGTGATTGTTTGGTGCGTGTGCTCTGAGCTCTGCATCTGGACATCTGTGCCAGACAGCGTTCTTCCTTCCCCAGAGGGAGACCGTGTGTCTGGGCATGAGCGAGGAGAGGAGAACCCCAACACCTGCCCCCCGAATCAGGTCTGCGGGGGGCAGGGGGAGCCAGTGACCAGTTATGGAGGGACCAACTTCAGGAAGTACATCAGAGGTCTCCGGGTTGAGGCACCCTGCCAGGAGGTGCAGCGATGCATCTCCAGCCCCCCTGAACCCGTAGAGACGAAGAGCAGCCGCAAGGCTGGCCCTGCAAGTTCTGGGACTACAACTACAAGAAGTCCCGGAAGCACAGGTACTGTGACAACAAGGCCTGACAATGTGGACTGTGATACTCCTCCTGGAGCAAAGCTAAATGCCCACAGATGTGTGGAGGAGGATTGGGGAATGCCTAGGGCCCGGGAGTCTGGAGTCCCCCATAGCTCGCAGGTGGCAGAATACATCCGTGGGTATGAGGAAGCAAGGAGAAGCTTGCATAGGCTTTAGGAGGAGGTACGGGAGGCAAAAGCCTTGATGGAAACTACGCCCAAACGCAAGAAAGCTGAGCTGTCAGCAAAGATTAAACAGCTGAAAAATGAAATAAGGAAACATGAGAAGAAGAGAACTTTTATTTTAGAGAACAGTGGGCCATTTTGGGAAAAACTGGGATGATGTTGACAGAGACTATTGACAGGTTTTTGGGGGTTTTGTTTTTGCAATGTTTGTGGTATGTGTTATTTTTTGTTTCTTTATTCATAAATTTTAAGGGCAATATATGTTTTTTTTTTTGTGGGAAGGGGCAGGAGCGAAATATTTTATAAATGATTATTGTTTTTTGTATTTTAATAAAAACTGTTATTATTGTTGTTATTATTATTTATCAATTATCATGAATATTTTATATATTTTTATTTGGCAAAATAATTCTTGGAATGTCCTTTATCAAATTTGTGCAGAAATTTAGGTTAGAGGTTAACCATGTTGCAGTGGGAATTGCTAAACTAAAAATGAATAACAGAAATACAGTTTGCCCCCGAGTTTCCAAAGTACAGAATGCACTTCAGATCAACAGCCGAAGCATCGTAGGGGGACCCATTCTAATGGAGACAATGTCCTCCACCCGTTTCCAGAACATTGAGGGGCCACTCAAAGAAAGGGGCAGTCGAGCTTAAGCCACAGACGGTTGTCTCCATTCTGTATTTCTGTTTTATAATCAATATAATGTATTTTTCATAGTTTTAAATGGCAATAATCAGTTACAGTATGTGATTTATTACATTAACTTATAGATTTTTCTTTACAGTACAGTTATGTCTTAAATCTGCGGTCTGTCTATTAAAAAAGGGATTACTACAAATAAAAAACAGATATTAGAAATCATAAATGTTCCTAATCTCTGTACGTGAGACATGGTTGTGTTATCTAAGAAGCTGTCTATAGACGATATACTTATTAAAAACACATATATCTTCATGTATAAGGTAGAGACTATGACATCTCTGCAGGTCTAGATGTCATATCTAGCCTGATTGTTATCAGTAATTAATATAAATATTAATTACCTGTATGTTGGTTCCTTTACTGCAGCTGACGGGGGTATAGGTCACTTTCACCTTCTCACCGGGCATCAGTCACCTATAAAAAGACACAGGTATGATAACATGTCCCTTATACATGCTACAGACGCTAATATATATAACACCCTAGGCCGAGAACTACTTGTCTCAGGGATTATAAAACCGCATTAGAAAAAAAGAACAAAAGAAAAGATGGAACCCATTGGGATATAGATGATAGGGATTTTTATTTCTATTGTAGTGCAGTGTAGTATGCCTCCCAGGATGATGTTGACAGAGACTATTGACAGCTTTTTGGGGGTTTTGTTTTTGCAATTTTTGGGGTAGGTGTTATTTTTTTTTTCTTTATTCATAAATTTTAAGGGCAATATATGGGTTTTTTTTGGGGGGGGAAGGGGGCAGGAGCTAAATAGTTTATAAATTATTATTGTTTTTAGTTTTTCAATAAAAAGTGTTATTATTGTTGTTAATATTATTTATCAATTATCATGAATATTTTATATATTTTTATTTGTCAAAATTATTCTTGGAATGTCCTTTATCAATTTTGTGCAGAAATATAGGTTAGAGGTTAACCATGTTGCGGTGGGAATTGCTAAACTAAAAATGAATAACAGAAATACAGTTTGCCCCCGAGGTTCCAAAGTACAGAATGCACTTCAGATCAACAGCCGAAGCATCGTAGGGGGACACATTCTAATGGAGACAATGTCCTCCACCCGTTTCCAGAACATTGAGGGGCCACTCAAAGAAAGGGGCAGTCGAGCTTAAGCCACAGACGATTGTCTCCATTCTGTTTTTCTGTTTTATAATCAATATAATGTATTTTTCATTGTTTTAAATGGCAATAATCAGTTATAGTATGTGATTTATTACATTAACTTATAGATTTTTCTTTACAGTACAGTTATATCTTAAATCTGCGGTCTGTCTATTGAAAAAGGGATTACTACAAATAAAAAACAGATATTAGAAATCATAAATGTTCCTAATCTCTGTACGTGAGACATGGTTGTGTTATATAAGAAGCTGTCTATAGACGATATACTTATTAAAAACACATATATCTTCATGTATAAGGTAGAGACTATGACATCTCTGCAGGTCTAGATGTTATATCTAGCCTGATTGTTATCAGTAATTAATATAAATATTAATTACCTGTCTCTTGGTTCCTTTCCTGCAGCTGACGGGGGTATAGGTCACTTTCACCTTCTCACCGGGCATCAGTCACCTATAAAAAGACACAGGTATGATAACATGTCCCTTATACATGCTACAGACGCTAATATATATAACACACTAGGGCCAGAACTACTTGTCTCAGGTATTATAAAACCGCATTAGATAAAAGAACAAAAGAAAAGATGGAACCCATTGGGAAATAGATGATAGGGATTTTTATTTCTATTGTATTTCAGTGTATGAAGCCTCCCAGGAGGATGTTGACA